>NW_003546639.1:17238-20895 GCF_000090795.2 Amphimedon queenslandica | reverse complement strand
GTAATGTCATCAATAGTGCCATTAAACATGAGTAAACATATCTATTGATGCATGTCTATGTTTATAGTTTCTTATTCTACTGAAACAACTAATACCATGACTACTCCATTGACTACTGTATTAGTGAATAATGGAGCTATTGGAGTGATAGTTGGTCCAACTGTAGCTCTTACTGTATTATTAGTACTGGCTATAATTATAATTATTATACTGGTACTGGTTATGTACAGAAAAAAGACCAATATTAATCAAAAAAGGTAAATGTGTACACATTCATTACTGAATTAATTTTAAAATTTATAGAAAATCAGAAAATGAGATTGTAATGGAGTGCAGTCCAGCTTATGCTACAACTGAATTTAAAACAAAGTTAGTTACACTATTGACTAGTACATTATGTCTATACACACACACACATACAGTACTGCTGATGATATACTAATGAAGGATAGTCCAGCATACAGTATAGTACAACAAACACAGTCAGTTATATAAAATACAATTATTATTATTATTTAAAGTTATTATTAATAGATCAACTGTTGAGCCAGTGTATGATACAACTAATAATGAATATGAGACTCCTCTTCCACCACCTGCTGAATATGAAATGCCAACTGTTTAATAATTTACTTATTCTTTACATAGTTGGAATAGTAATTAAGTTGATTAAATTGTGTGCTTGTGATAAAAAATTTTTTAAATGTTAGTTGAAATGCCACATTTACATCATGATAAAATGAAGTTTAGTATAGCAATTGAATTTCAAAAATAGACTGATTTAATGTAACTAATAAAATTATGCTAATTACTGATACACATTAATTTTCCTAGTCATATAATTTTGACATTTTGACTGAAAATTTAATAATGGATGTCTATTTATATATTTTTAATAATAATGTGCATGCAGTGCTCTTAATAGCTGTTATTTATGTTGTCACTGTGATGTCATCACTGCTGTACTCAGCAACTGATAACTTAAATAGTTTTGCAGGATATATTAGTGTTGTAGAGGAGCTACTCCTTGAATATAAACTCTCTAGATCTACATGCAGTGAATCATTTCTAGGAAATAGGATGACACTCTCAACTAGTTCTTGTTTTCTTTCAACTTTCATGAAAGCATACTACCTTGTGGTTAGTTCATTAATGGTACAAGCAGCAACAGAACCATGCTCCCCCAATGAGAACAATAGTAAGAATTGGTACTTAATCATAATAGTTATTAGTATTCTGTGTTTCTCTTTCTATAGCTAGTCATACTCTAGCTCCCACTGTGCCAGTGGATGATATTATATTCTCATCAGTAGAGTCAGTGTCAATGACTGTCTCATGGCATGAAGTACCTTGCAATGGAAGGAATGGACCAATCACTGGATACTACCTCACATACACTAACATCACTTAAAACACTAGTTATACTGTTAGTATCACTGGAGGAGACAACAGAATGTATAATCTAACAGGATTAATACCATATACTAACTATACTGTGAGTGTAATACCTTATAATTATAATATGAATGGACCAGGTAGACAAGAAATACAATTAACTGCTGAATCAAGTAAGTCAATGAGATATTGATCAGTTTAACATGATCTTAACACAGTTCCTGGTGTGATAACTGATCTAAGACATGCAAAAAATCCAGATACGATAAATATGGTGTGGAATCCTCCTACAATACCTAATGGTATCATTACAGTATATGAGATAAGATATAGAGAGTCTACCAGTACTGGTCCATACAATATAACTAACACTACTAACACTTATTACAGTATAGTAGGATTGATACCTAATACTAGTTATACTATTGGAGTGAGAGCATGTACTAGTATTGGACCAGGAGAATGGACTGATAGAGAATATAGTACTATTCAAATATGTAAGCAATTAAATAACATATAGTAAGCAATTGTGTAAAGAATAGTAAATTAATGTAACTTTGTATTTGGTATTTTCTATTTTAGCTGTCATTGAAACCTTTTCTATCACAAAGCTCAATTCTACAGCAGTGAGGACTGAGTGGAGTTTAATTCGTAGAGCTAGTCATTATACTGTCTATTATGAGTCAACCAGTAGCTCCTCAAGAAAGAAGAGACAAGTAGAGACAGGAATGAAAGTATTCCCAGGTGATACTACTGAAGGTCTAATAGGAGGATTAGATCCTAATCTGAACTACTTGTTCTCTATATCTATATCATTTAATGTTAATGGAATCATTTATGAAGGAGAGAGGACTCAACCAATACCACCAGGTAATGCTGTCATTAGTTACTTCATAATATTACCAAGAGTACATATGTACTCTTGATAATACTCATTACATGTTTTTAGGTGCTACTCTAACTCCTACTATTGTATCAAGCACTTCATCATTCATTAGTGTTACAGGATCATCAACAAGTAAGACAGTACTTACTAATAGATTTATGTAGTCAGTTAATCAGGTTTTTATTTTATGTGCTGTTATACTTTATCATAATCAAGCATTGATTTGTATGTCATTATTAAAATAAGAAAAAAACATAATTATAACAGCCATTTTAATAATAATGATAGATCTGCTATAGTTTACCAATTCTTATTGTTTCTGTTTAGTTTTTCATCCTACAGTAGCAAGTACTGTAACTACTGTAACTACCACTGGATTGATTGTTGGTGTGACTGTAGTCTATATACCCATCATAGGACTGCTTGTATTGGTAATTGTTTTGCATGTGAAAAGAACAAACCAAAAGAGGTAAATGAACATTTATTACAATAAAGTTTTTAAAAGTATGGGCTTATAGAAATCCAGAGAACAACATTGCATTGCAAAGCATTCCAACTTATGCTACAATTGATTTGAAAGCAAAGTTAGTCACTGCATTAATTCAAAATAAAATACATTAACGAATAGATCATCAAACAGTCCTGAGACTCCTGAATATGAAGTACTACCTTTTTAATAATGTTCCCACTCATCTTTTATTATGTACACTATTAGTGATGCAAATAAACATATATTTAATGCTACCTCTTAAATTAATGCATATTGTGTTTGTGTTATAGCTGTAGAAATATTTGTTAGTTGAAAAGCAATAGTTTTAAGAAGTGAAAATAAGCAAATGGAGCAATATCAAAATTTTTCATATGAGCAAAGAAGGAAGTTTTGAGCTTAATACATGGTCAATATACAAATCTGAACTTTTAAAATTTTTTAAAGAGCAAGGCTCATCTTTTTTCCCAGAGAATGAATTTTTGAAATGTTTTTATTCTTGCAATTTGTGTTAAACCACAATGCATATAAAATTATCACTTCAAAATGTTTTTATACTTAAGTGTACTTTGACCTGATTTTTGAAGAACTTAAAAAATTTAAACTTGATCAAAACTATCAATTCAAACTTTTTACACAGTATAAGAAAATCTTCTTGCCAGGCATCTTTTGCAAATCTTAAAGAGGGCGTAGCTCATTGACTGGGCGTGGCTTTCATAACAATATTCATTATTTTTATTAAATTAAGATATTAAAATACACTTTTGTGTCAACAACTGATAATGCAAGGTCACATGATCTGTTAGCTTAACAATAGAATCTACATTGAAAAGAAAAATGGCATTCTCTAGCAGGTCTTGTTTTCCATTATTCCTACTGGTTCAACTGG
>NW_003546639.1:13526-17228 GCF_000090795.2 Amphimedon queenslandica | reverse complement strand
TTCACTGATCCATCAGCCCCCAGACCAGTGTACAGTAAGAGATTCAGTGGTCAGATTGCACTAGCTAGAAGAGCTGGACTATCAGGATATGAAGGTTTATACAAGTGTATCATTCCTGATGAGAATGGAGTGGATCAAACACTAGTGGTTGGAGCATATACTGATACTGGATACAATAACAATGGTATGTGATGAATATAGACTATAATTAATGTATTTCTTTTACAGATGGTCCTAATGCTGATCTTACTATGCAGTTCTCTCTCCTCTCCACTAGTAGATTAGCTACTCCTCCAGTCTTCAGTCTCAGTTTCAATGTCTCTGATGGTCCTCCTACTACTGTCAGTTGTTCAGTGAATGGGAATGGAATATCTACTGAACTGTCTCGTGTGATAGTGAATGGATCAGGATCTGTTACAAGAGTGAGAGTAACAGTGAGACTGAGAGAAGCTGGTAACTATCAGTGTACTGTATCTAATGACAGAGTAACTGATGGTAATAATGGCGTTATTGGAGGTGTTCAGGCATTAAGTAGTGGCACATCATTGAGTTTATCAGGTTTGTTATTTATAATTTATTTATAATTTCATTCTCATACTCATACAGTATCTGATACTCCAACTGGTTTAACTGCTACAAGATTAAGTACTGGTTTAGCTCAAGTAAGACTCACCTGGTCTACTGTATCAGGAGCTACTGGTTATGAGGTCTACTATCAACTGTCTAGTAATACTCCTGTTAGTGTAGGCACTACTGCTTCAACAACAATCAATATAACATCAGGATTGCTTCAAGGAAGTACATACACTTTCTATGTAGTATCATATGGATCAGCTTCTCTACCAAGTGGTAACGCTTCAGTTATTTTAACAATTAGTAAGTTATCATTATTTTAATTTATGTATGTGCATGTATAATATTATTTAGGTAATCCAGTGGTTAGTGTCTTTATAGCTACATTAATAAGTACTTCCACTACATTAACATGGAGTCCACCAACTGCTGTAGTACCAATTAGTTATAATATTAATAGGAGATGTAGGAGAGTATGTGAATCATCAGTCACTAGTAGTAGTGAAACATCAGTTTCATCACCACATACTTCAACTTTTATACCTCCTTACAGTCAATGTGCCTTTGATCTTATTGGAGTATATGGAGCTGAGATAGCTTTTTTCAGAACTAATTATTTGGCTACTACACTTTCAACTGGTAAATAATAATCTTTCAGTTTTTTAAATTGCTGTTGTCATTTCTTTCTATAGCCCCTACTGCACAAGTGGATGATATTATATTCTCATCAGTAGAGTTAGTGTCAATGACTGTCTCATGGGATGAAGTACCTTGCAATGGAAGGAATGGACCAATCACTGGATACTACCTCACATACACTAACATCACTTCAAACACTAGTTATACTGTTAATATCACTGGAGGAGACAACAGAATGTATAATCTCACAGGATTAATACCATATACTAACTATACTGTGAGTATAATGCCTTATAATTATAATATGAATGGACCAGCTAGACAAGAAATACAATTAACTGCTGAATCAAGTAAGTCAATGAGATAGTGATCAGTTAGCATAAATTTAACACAGTTCCTGGTGTGATATCTGATCTAAGACATGGAAAGTTACCAACTGCAATAAATATTGTATGGAATCCTCCTACAATACCTAATGGTATCATTACAGTATATGAGATAAGATATAGAGAGTCTACCAGTACTGGTCCATACAATATAGCTAACACTACTAACACTTATTACAGTATAGTAGGATTGATACCTAATACTAGTTATACTATTGGAGTGAGAGCATATACTAGTATTGGACCAGGAGAATGGACTGATAGAGAATACACTACTATTGAAATACGTAAGAAATTATTGAGAATACTAGTCTATGATGATGTTTTTAAATTTTAGCTGTCATTGAAACCTTTTCTATAACAAAGCTCAATTCTACAGCAGTGAGGGCTGAATGGAGTTTTGTTTCTAGAGCTAGTCATTATACTGTCTATTATGAGTCAACCAGTAGCTCCTCAAGAAAGAAGAGACAAGTAGAGACAGGAATGAGAGTATTCCCAGGTGATACTACTGAAGGTCTAATAGAAGGATTAGATCCTAATCTGAACTACTTGTTCTCTATATCTATATCATTTAATGTTAATGGAATCATTTATGAAGGAGAGAGGACTCAGCGAATTCCACCAGGTAATACTACACTTCATAAATAATGCTTAATACATGTATTTAGGTGCTACTCTAACTCCTACTATTGTATCAAGCACTTCATCAGTCATTGGTGTTACAGGATCATCATCAAGTAAGACAGTACATATACTAATAGATGTATGTAGTCAGTTTATTTTAAAGTAATTTCATTAATAGTGTCATTAAATATGAGTAAACATATCACTGTTGATGCATGTACTAATCAGTTTATGTTTATAGTTAGTACTTATTCTACTGAGACAACTACCATGATTACTCCATTGACTACTCCATTGACTACTGTGTCAACTACTGTATTAGTGAATAATGGAATAAATATTGGAGTAATAGTTGGCCCAATTGTAGTTCTTACTGTATTATTAGTACTGGCTATAATTATAATTATTATACTGGTACTGGTTGTATACATAAAAAGAACTAATATTAATCAAAAAAGGTAAATGTGTACACATTCATTACTAAATTAATTTTAAAATTTATAGAAAATCAGATAATGATATTGTAATGGAGTGCAGTCCAGCTTATGCTACAACTAAATTTAAAACAAAGTTAGTTACACTATTGACTATTACATTATGTCTATACACACACATATACAGTACTACTGATGACATACTAATGAAGGATAGTCCAGCATACAGTACAGTACAACAAACACAGTCAGTTATATAAAATACAATTATTATTATTATTTAAAGTTATTATTAATAGATCAACTGTTGAGCCAGTGTATGATACAACTAATAATGAATATGAGACTCCTCTTCCACCACCTGCTGAATATGAAATACCAACTGTTTAATAATGTACTTGTCTTTTACATAGTAAAAACTTGGAATAGTAATTTAGCTAGTTGATTAAAATGTGTGCTTGCGATAGAAAAAATTTTTTAAATGTTAGTTGAAATGCCACATTTAATGTAACTAACTAAATACTGATACACATTAAATTCCCTGGTCATATAATTTTGACATCTGACTGAAAATTTATTAATGGATGTCTATTTATATTTTTGGTAAATAATGTGCATGCAGTGCTCTTAATAGCTGGTTATTTATGTTGTCACTGTGATGTCATCACTGCTGTATTCAGCAACTGATAACTTAAATAGTTTTACTGGATCTATTAGTGTTGTGGAGGAACTACTCCTTGAATATAAACTCTCTGGATCTACATCCAGTGAATCATTTCTAGGAAATAGGATGACACTCTCAACTAGTTCTTGTTTTCTTTCAACTTTCATGAAAGCATACTACCTTATGGTTAGTTTACTGATGGTACAAGCAGCAACAGAACAATGCTCCCCCAATGTGAACAATAGTAAGAATTGGTACTTAATCATAATAATTATTAGTATTCTGTATTTCTCTTTCTATAGCTAGTCATACTCTAGCCCCTAATGCACCAGTGAGTGATATTATATTCTCATCAGTAGAGTCAGTGTCAATGACTGTCTCA
>NW_003546639.1:3222-12282 GCF_000090795.2 Amphimedon queenslandica | reverse complement strand
GTAATTGTTTTGCATGTGAAAAGAACAGACCAAAAGAGGTAAATGAGCATTCATTACAATGGCATTTTTAAAACTATGGCTTATAGAAAACCAGAGAATGACATTGCATTGCAAAGCATTCCAACTTATGCTACAATTGATTTTAAAACAAAGTTAGTTACTGCATTAATTTGAAAATAAAATACATTAACAAATAGATCATCAAACAGGCCTGAGACTTCTGAATACGAAGTACCACCTTTTTAATAATGCTCCCACTCATCTTTTATCATGTACACTATTAGTGATGCAAATAAATGTATATTTAATGCTACCACTTAAATTAATGGATATTGTGTTTGTGTTATAGCAATAAAAATATTTATGTTAGTTGAAAGACAATAGTTTTAAGAAGTGAAAAAAAGCAAATGGAGAAATAACAAAATTTTTCATACAAAAAAGGAAGTTTTGAGCTTAATACATGGTCAATATACAAAGCTGAACTTTTAAAATTTTTAAAAGAGCAAGGCTCATCTTTTTTCCCCAGAGAATGAATTTTGGGAATGTTTTTACTCTTGCAATTTGTGTTAAACCACAATGCATATAAAATTATCACTTCAAAATGTTTGTATACACAAGTGTACTTTGACCTGATTTTTGAACAACTTTAAAAATTTAAACTTGATCAAATTGAAAACTATCATCTCAAACTTTCTACACAACATAAGAACGTCTTCAATGCCAAGCATCTTTTGCAAATATTAAAGAGGGCGTAGCTCATTGACTGGGCGTGGCTTCATAACAATTTCATTATTTTCATTAGATCTAAATTAAGAGAGTAAAATACACTTTTGTGCCAACAACTGATAATGCAAGGTCACATGATTCTGTTAGCTCAACAATAAAATCTACATTGAAAACAAAAATGGCATTCTCAAGCAGGTCTTGTTTTCTATTGCTCCTGCTGGTTCAACTGATGACTGTATCTGGACAAGCACCTTCCAACTTACCCAGTAATGGTAAGAAAGTAGTATTTTGGTAACTTCTAGATTTATACTCATATTCAGGTATTCGACTGTACCTACCTTATCGGGACAGGATAATACCTGATTATTCTATGATATATGCTAGCCAGTTTTACAATGTTGATGAGAATAATGATGTTAATGATATCATTGATGCTTTGTGGTGTCAGAGTGCTAACAATGTTACTAATATTGGAGTGTGGTATTATCCTAATGGAACTGAAGTATCTTTATTTGATGGAAACTTTGAAAATTTATCAGCTCCTAGTCCACTGTACAGTAAGAGATTCAGTGGTCAGATTGCACTAACTAGAAGAAGTGGACTATCAGGATATGAAGGTTTATACAAGTGTATTATTCCTGATGAGAATGGAGTGAATCAAACACTAGTGGTTGGAGCATATACTGATCCTGGATACAGTAACAATGGTATGTGATGAATATAGACTATAATTAATGTACTTCTTTTACAGATGGTCCTGATGCCGATCCTACTATGCAGTTCTCTCTCCTCTCCACTAGTAGATTAGCTACTCCTCCAGTCTTCAGTCTCAGTTTCAATGTCTCTGATGGTCCTCCTACTACTGTAGATTGTTTTTTGAATAATAATGTAGTATCTCAACTGTCAGTATCTCGTGTGATAGTGAATGGATCAGAATCTGTTACAAGAGTGACAGTAACAGTGAGACTGAGAGAAGCTGGTAACTATCAGTGTACTGTATATAATGACAGAGTAACTGATGGTAATAATGGTAATATTGGAGGTGTTCAGGCAACAAGTAGTGCTACTTTTGTGAGTTTATCAGGTCTGTGTCATTATTAATTATTATTATTATTGTTTATATACTTTCAGTATCTGATACTCCAACTGGTTTAACTGCTACAAGATTAAGTACTGGTTTAGCTCATGTAAGACTCTCCTGGTCTACTGTATCAGGAGCTACTGGTTATGAGGTCTACTATCAACTGTCTAGTAATACTCCTGTTAGTGTAGGCAACACTAGTTATACAACAATCAATATAATATTAGAATTGTTTCAAGGAAGTACATACACTTTCTATGTAGCATCCTATGGATCAGCTTCTCTACCTAGTGGTAATGCTTCAGATATGTTAACAATTAGTAAGCTTTTATAATTTATAATTCCATGACTATATTTAACTAGGCGTTCCAGTGGTTAATGATTTAATAGCTACATTAATTACCAGTACTGCCATTACATTAACATATAGTCCACCAACTGCTGTAGTACCAATAAGCTATAATATTAATAGGAGATGTAGAAGAGTATGTGAATCATCAGTCACTAGCAATAGTACAACATCAGTTTCATCACCACATACTTCAACTGGTATACCTCCTTACAGTCAATGTGCCTTTGATCTTATTGGAGTATATGGAGCTGATATAGTTTATTTGAGAACTAATTATTTAGCTACTACACTATCAACTGGTAAAAAAGCAAATGTAATTTGTTAATTTTTTACTTTTTATTATTCCAGTGGGTGATATTACATTCTCACCAGTAGAGTCAGTGTCAATGACTGTCTCATGGGATGAAGTACCTTGCAATGGAAGGAATGGACCAATCACTGGATACTACCTCACATACACTAACATCACTTCAAACACTAGTTATACTGTTAATATCACTGGAGGAGACAACAGAATGTATAATCTCACAGGATTAATACCATATACTAACTATACTGTGAGTATAATACCTTATAATTATAATATGAATGGACCAGCTAGACAAGAAATACAATTAACTGGTAAATCAAGTAAGTCAATGAGATATTGATTAGTTTAACATGATCTTAACACAGTTCCTGGTGTGATATCTGATCTAAGACATGGAAGGTCACCAACTAGAATAAATATGGTATGGAATCCTCCTACAATACCTAATGGTATCATTACAGTATATGAGATAAGATATAGAGAGTCTACCAGTACTGGTCCATACAATATAACTAACACTACTAACACTTTATACAGTATACAAGGATTGATACCTAATACTAATTATACTATTGGAGTGAGAGCATATACTAGTATTGGACCAGGAGAATGGACTAATAGAGAATATAGTACTATTCAAATACGTAAGCAATTAAGTAACATATAGTAAGCAATTGTGTAAAGAATAGTAAAATTTGGTATTTTCTATTTTAGCTGTCATTCAAGCCTTTTCTATCACAAAGCTCAATTCTACAGCAGTGAGGGCTGAATGGAGTTTTGTTTCTAGAGCTAGTCATTATAGTGTCTATTATGAGTCAACCAGTAGCTCCTCAAGAAAGAAGAGACAAGTAGAGACAGGAATGAGAGTATTCCCAGGTGATACTACTGAAGGTCTAATAGGAGGATTAGATCCTAATCTGAACTACTTGTTCTCTATATCTATATCATTTAATGTTAATGGAATCATTTATGAAGGAGAGAGGACTCAACCAATACCATCAGGTAATACTATAATGAGTCACTCCATATATGTGTATACATCATTAGTCATTACTGTTACATTATCATCAACAAGTAAGACAGTACATATACTAATAGATGTATGTAGTCAGTTTATTTTGAAGTAATGTCATTAATAGTGAAAACATATCACTGTTGATGCATATATTAATCAGTTTATGTTTTTAGTTACTTATTCTACTGAAACAACTACCATGACTACTGCATTGACTACTCCATTGACTACTGCATTGACTACTGTGTCAACTACTGTATTAGTCAATAATGGAGGAAATACTGGAGTGATAGTTGGACTAAGTGTAGCTCTTACTGTATTATTAGTACTGGCTATAATTATAATTATTATACTGGTACTGGTTATGCACATAAAAAGGACTAATATTAATCAAAAAAGGTAAATGTGTACCCATTCATTACTGAATTAATTTTAAAATTTATAGAAAATCAGATAATGACATTGTAATGGAGTGCAGTCCAGCTTATGCTACAACTGAATTTAAAACAAAGTTAGTTACACTATTGACTAGTACATTATGTCTATACACACACACATACAGTACTACTGATGATATACTAATGAAGGATAGTCCAGCATACAGTACAGTACAACAAACACAGTCAGTTACATAAAATACAATTATTATTATTATTTAAAGTTATTATTAATAGATCAACTGTTGAGCCAGTGTATGATACAACTAATAATGAATATGAGACTCCTCTTCCACCACCTGCTGAATATGAAATACCAACTGTTTAATAATGTACTCATCTTTTATGTACATACATTACTATACAATACAATTAACATAATATATTTGTTGTACATGCAGTTATGTTGCCAGTGGTTAGTATAAGATGTGTATGTTCTAAAATTAGAAATGTTTAGTAATAGTAGTTACTTAAAATAACATACCTACGTTATGACTTTAAAGTAGCAAAGTGTAATTAGTAGTATCATTCTCTTGAACAGGATGGTACTCTCAACAAGTTCTTGTTTTATTTTATTTATACTACTGCTAGTTCAATTGATTACTGTATCTAAAAGTGGACAAGCACCTTTTTTTCTACCCAGTAATGGTAAGAAGATAAGTGGATTTACATGTTGCTAATTACTGCACTATACTCATATTCAGGTGTTCGACTGTACTTACCTTATCAGGACAGGATAATACCTGATTACTCTATGATATATGCTGGCCAGTTTTATGATACTGATCAGAATAATGATGTTAATGATGTCACTGATGCTTTGTGGTGTCAGAGTGCTGACAATGTTACTAATATTGGTGTGTGGTATTATCCTAATGGAACTGAAGTACCTTTAATTGATGGAGCCTTTGGTAATTCATTAGCTCCTAGACCATTGTACAGTAAGAGATTCAGTGGTCAGATTGCACTAGCTAGAGGAGCTGGACTATCAGGATATGAAGGTTTATACAAGTGTATCATTCCTGATGAGAATGGAGTGAATCAAACACTAGTGGTTGGAGCATATACTGATACTGGATACAATAACAATGGTATGGGATGAATATAGACTATAATTAATGTATTTCTTTTACAGATGGTCCTAATGCTGATCCTACTATGCAGTTCTCTCTCCTCTCCACTAGTAGATTAGCTACTCCTCCAGTCTTCAGTCTCAGTTTCAATGTCTCTGATGGTCCTCCTACTACTGTCAGTTGTTCAGTGAATGGGAATGGAATATCTACTGAACTGTCTCGTGTGATAGTGAATGGATCAGAATCTGTTACAAGAGTGACAGTAACAGTGAGACTGAGAGAAGCTGGTAACTATCAGTGTACTGTATTTAATGCCAGAGTAACTGATGGTACTAATGGTCGTATTGGTAATGTTCAAGCAGTAAGTACTGACTCATTTTTGAGTTTATCAGGTTTGTGTCAATTTTCATGTATTCATAACCTTTTTCTCATACAGTAACTGATACTCCAACTGGTTTAACTGCTACAAGATTAAGTACTGGTTTAACTCATGTAAGACTCTCCTGGTCTACTGTATCAGGAGCTACTGGTTATGAGGTCTACTATCAACTGTCTAGTAATACTCCTGTTAGTGTATCTAACACTAGTTATACAATAATCAATATAACATCATCAGGATTGATTCCAGGGAATACATACACTTTCTATGTAGTTTCTTTTGGATCTGCTTTATTACCTAGTGGTAATGCTTCAGTTATGTTAACAATTAGTAAGTTATAGCAATAACTTATAGTAATTGTGCCTTTTAGGTGAACCAGCAGTTACTGATTTTATGGCTATAATTATAAGTTCTACCATTACATTAACATGGAGTCCACCAACTGCTCTATTGCCAAATAGTTATAATATTAATAGGAGATGTAGGAGAGTATGTGAATCATCAACAACTTTTAATAGTACAACATCAGTTTCATCACCACATACTTCAACTGGTATACCTCCTTACAGTCAATGTACCTTTGATCTTATTGGAGTGTATGGAGCTGAGATAGCTTATTTGATTACTAATTATTCAGTTATTACACTGTCTAATGGTAAAAATAATTTAAGTGTTTATTATTTTTTTCTCTTTTTCTGTAGCCCCTACTGCACCAGTGGGTGATATTATATTCTCATCAGTAGAGTCAGTGTCAATGACTGTCTCATGGCATGAAGTACTTTGCAATGGAAGGAATGGACCAATCACTGGATACTACCTCACATACACTAACATCACTTCAAACACTAGTTATACTGTTAATATCACTGGAGGAGACAACAGAATGTATAATCTCACAGGATTAATACCATATACTAACTATACTGTGAGTATAATACCTTATAATTATAATATGAATGGATCAGCTAGACAAGAAATACATATAACTACTGAATCAAGTAAGTCAATGTGATATTGATCAGTTTAACATGATCTTAACACAGTTCCTGGTGTGATATCTGATCTGATGCAAACAAATGCTACATTAACTGAGATCAGTATTTCATGGAATCCTCCTACAATACCTAATGGTATCATTACAGTATATGAGATAAGATATAGAGAGTCTACCAGTACTGGTCCATACAATATAATTAACACTACTAACACTTATTACAGTATAGTAGGATTGATACCTAATACTAGTTATACTATTGGAGTGAGAGCATATACTAGTATTGGACCAGGAGAATGGACTGATAGAGAATACACTACTCCTCAAATACGTAAGGAATTATAAATATTTTACTCTATTCATTTTAATTTATTTTGATTTTAGCTATCGTTCTAACCTTCTCTATAACAAAGTTAATTTCTTCAGCAGTGATAGCTGAGTGGGGCTTTGTTTTTGGAGCTAGTCATTATACTGTCTATTATGAGTCAACCAGTAGCTCCTCAAGAAAGAAGAGACAAGTAGAGACAGGAATGAGAGTATTCCCAGGTGATACTACTGAAGGTCTAATAGGAGGATTAGATCCTAATCTGAACTACTTGTTCTCTATATCTACATCATTTAATAGTAATGGAATCATTTATGAAGGAGAGAGGACTCAACCAATATATATACTATCAGGTTTGTATGTTATTTACAATCATGAAGCATTAATTGGTATCAGCATTATCAAAATTATCTCATTAAGAAAAATGCAACAATACATGCATTCTTTGTTTATAAATCTAGCTTTTTACTCTACTATGACAAGTACAATGATGGCAACTATGACTACTGCACGGACTAGATCCTCTACATATGCTGTGACAACCACTGTATTAGTGACTAGTGAAGGAAACCTTGGACTGATAGTCAGTGTCACTGTAGTATATATACTTTTTATACTACTAGCAATGGTTATGATCATAGTTGCACTAGTAATTGTTATGTATATCAAAAGAGCTAATATCAATCAAAAGAGGTAATATGTACTATTAACGCTATTAAAATTTGTGGTTGATAGAAAATTGGATAATGACATTGTAATGGAATGCAGTCCAGCTTATGCTACAACTGAATTCAAAACAAAGTTAGTTACACTATTGACTATTACATTGAATATTTTATTTATTACTATAGATCAACTGTTGAGCCAGTGTATGATACAACTGAGTCAGGGCCTCCTACTTCTCTTCCACCACCTTCTACTGAATATGAAACACCAACCATTTGATCAGTACTCATATTTTATGTAGACTAGTTAGCGACGTAAATCAGGTAGACTAGATATAGTAATTGATGTACATGTGTTAGTAATAATGTTTGCTAATGTTAGTTAAAATAACTCACATGTTATAAACATGTCACAAATGGTTGAATAGCTGATATCTAAACTTAGAGTGCACTTTGTGATGAATGTCACAAATGACAAACAACCATAGCTTAGTACCTCATCCACACATTAGCTAAGTATAGTCCACATAAAAAACAGTCATAATATGCACACTGCAGTTATTCTTTGACTTACTATTCTTTGACTACATTTAGTATCTTAAGATTGAAAAATTATCCTTTCAAAATGTATGTATACACAAGTGTATGGATAGTGTGTGGTGGAGTGTGTTCATTTGATGGTGTCAAGGTTCCTCTGCAGTTCTCTCTTGAGGTTCCTCAGTCCAGCAGTGAGTGTATTGATATCAGGAGTGGAGGGATCCAGTGTCTGTAGCTCAACCAAATACTTATCAATAGCAACTGAGAAATGTCTATAGAAAGAGAGAGAGGAGGAGGAAAAAAAACTCAAGCACCATACCAAAATACCAAGCAATTTTTAGTACTTTTTACTTAGCATTTAATTAGAAATTTAAAAAAAAGATGGAGAGAGAGAGAGAGAGAGAGAGAGAGCAGATGGAAAGAAATAAAAATACATTATTTTGCTATACACAATGTAGATGTGTATTTCATAATTTGCAAATACACATCTACTACATTTATATGTACAAATTGGATACAATGCATGTACAATGTCCTACTTGGTAGCTACTAGTGAACTGTTAGCAGTATAAGCTGATAGCAAAGCCAATAAAACTGACAGAACATGTAACGGTCGACCTACTGAACCCCAAAACGTATCCTAAAAATTAAAAATAATAATTATGCATCCAAATAAGGAAATGACCAAATATGGGCGTATACCTTTTCTTCAAAGAGGTTGTTGTAGAGTGTGAATAGGGTAGAGTAAGACACACCCACTTGATGAAATATGTCCGGAATGAAGCCAGGATCCCACCCCAGCTGACAGGAGTGCTGCTCTAACAGCTTAATAAGATAAGCTAGAGAAAGAGAGAGAGAGAGAGAGAGAGAGAGAGAGAGAGGGAGAGAGAGAGAGAGAGGGAGAGAGAGAGAGAGAGAGAGAGGGAGAGAGAGAGAGAGAGAGAGAGAGAGAGAGGGAGGGAGAGAGAGAGAATCAGATGCATAATTTATCAAAGTTTTTTAGTTTCTTTACCAGTTGGAAAGTAGCTGTCATTTCTTGAATACAGTTTACCAAGTCTCAGTAGCCTGTCCCTCATGCTCTGCATTCTAGTGTTCCTATCATTGCCCAGTGTAGACTGGAGCTCTGCATGAGAAGTGAAGTATTTTATACCGTATAGCGGGAAATT
>NW_003546639.1:0-1855 GCF_000090795.2 Amphimedon queenslandica | reverse complement strand
TCACGTACACTAACATCACTTCAAACACTAGTTATACTGTTAATATCACTGGAGGAGACAACAGAATGTATAATCTCACAGGATTAATACCATATACTAACTATACTGTGAGTATAATACCTTATAATTATAATATGACTGGACCAGCTAGACAAAAAGTACAATTAACTGCTGAATCAAGTAAGTCAATGAGATATTGATCAGTTTAACATGATCTTAACACAGTTCCTGGTGTGATATCTGATCTAAGACATGGAAAATCACCAACTGCAATAACTATTGTATGGAATCCTCCTACAATACCTAATGGTATCATTACAGTATATGAGATAAGATATAGAGAGTCTACCAGTACTGGTCCATACACTGTAACTAACACTACTAACACTTATTACAGTATAGTAGGATTGATACCTAATACTAGTTATACTATTGGAGTGAGAGCATATACTAGTATTGGACCAGGAGAATGGACTGATAGACTATGTAGTACTATTCAAATACGTAAGCAATTAAAATAACATATAGTAAGCAATTGCGTAAAGAATAGTAAATTAATGTATCATCGTATTTGGTATTACCCATTTTAGCTCTCATTGAAACCTTTTTTATAACAAAGCTCAATTCTACAGCAGTGATGGCTGAGTGGGGTTTTGTTTCTGGAGCTAGTCATTATACTGTCTATTATGAGTCAACTAGTAGCTCCTCAAGAAAGAAGAGACAAGTAGAGACAGGAATGAGAGTATTCCCAGGTGATACTACTGAAGGTCTAATAGGAGGATTAGATCCTAATCTGAACTACTTGTTCTCTATATCTATATCATTTAATGTTAATGGAAGGATTTATGAAGGAGAGAGGACTCAACCAATACCACCAGGTAATACTATAATGAGCCACTCCATATATCTCCATATATGTGTATACATCATTAGTCATTACTGTTACATTATCATCAACAAGTAAGACAGTACATATACTAATAGATGTATGTAGTCAGTTTATTTTGAAGTAATGTCATTAGTAGTGAAAACATAACTGTTGATGCATATATTAATCAGTTTATGTTTTTAGTTACTTATTCTACTGAAACAACTACCATGACTACTCCATTGACTACTGTATTAGTCAATGATAAGGGGAATATTGGAGTGATAGTTGGTCCAACTGTAGCTCTTACTGTATTATTAGTACTGGCTATAATTATAATTATTATACTGGTACTGGTTATGCACAGAAAAAAGACTGATATTAATCAAAAAAGGTAAATGTATTCATTACTGAATTAATTTTAAAATTTATAGAAAATCAGATAATGACATTGTAATGGAATGCAGTCCAGCTTATGCCACAACTGAATTTAAAACAAAGTTAGTTACACTATTGACTATTACATTATGTCTATACACACACATACAGTACTGCTGATGATATACTAATGAAGGATAGTCCAGCATACAGTACAGTACAACAAACACAGTCAGTTACATAAAATACAATTATTATTATTATTTAAAGTTATTATTAATAGATCAACTGTTGAACCAGTGTATGATACAACTAATGATGAATATGAGACTCCTCTTCCACCACCTGCTGAATATGAAATACCAATTGTTTAATAATGTACTTGTCTTTTACATAGTAAAAACTTGGAATAGTAATTAAATCGATTAAAATGTGTGCTTGTGATAGATAATTTTTTAAATGTTAGTTGAAATGCCACATTTACATCATGATAAAATGAAGTTTAGTATAGCAATTGAATATCAAAAATAGACTGATTTAATGTAACTAGTAATAAAATTATGCTAATTACTGATGCACATTAATTTTCCTAGTCGTATAATTTTGACA
>NW_003546638.1:93491-94809 GCF_000090795.2 Amphimedon queenslandica | reverse complement strand
TGACTAAAAACTTATTTTCAGGCATAATGATGCCATTTATTGGTTTACAGGGCTTGAGAAGGAAGTCAGCTACTTCTGACAAATTTTTCTTAACCACTGCATTTAACTTTCAACCTTGCTGTAGTACTAGCTAATTATTTTATCAAGCACATTTTTGCTGTTTTTTGGACTTTTGATGTAAAACCTTTGAGTTTTCAGCTGAAAACCTTCAGCCTCACCCCTTATTAAGTATGCAGAAAGTATGTTTAGCTGATTATCTCTGTAGCTGTTTATTCAAATTTAGTACTTTTATTTTTTTTAAAGTAATTTTGCATAACTACCTGCTGATACCAGACAACAATCAGAATTGCACTGCTAACTCACTTTAAAAATTATTTATCATTATCCACTACTATATTGAGCCAATAGGTTCATTTCTCATCCCTGGATCAAGTGAACAACCTTTGCCAAGACAGCTTTGGCCTTTCTACCATTGTGGCATCAGTTCATGGACTGCTATTGCATTATAGTATTAACGAACAATAAAGGTAACAAAAAAAAATTATTAAAAAACACAACAATGCATGTTCATGTACAGTGTCCTAATTTTGAACGACAACAAACCTATAAACACGGAAAGAAATGTAAATGGGAAAATGTATAAATGCCCTCACTTGAATGCAAGACTCACTGATGACCTCAGTATCTTCTAAGCTTGATGCATCAAGAAAATGGTGACACTAAAGAGATAGAGAAACAAAAAAGGAAAGAGAGGAAGGTGTACAGCACTGAATTGTTATTACAAAAGTAATAGTAATGGCAATGGTAGCTGTATTGCCATCTGTGCTCAGAAGGCAATGTCATTGTTAATGGGTTTATCTGAGACATAATGAAGAATACTCGTATAGTCAGTGACATAGGCCTGTGACAATTAACATTACAGTTACTCTGTAATCCATTAACTCAAATACATGTACATGTAGATACATCACTTACCACTTACCAATGCATTAGTGCATATTAATCTCAACACATCCTTTTCCCTAAGTAATAAGTTAATGTCCATGGAGCAAACTGTTTATTGATAATGAATAGTTAACCGCACTATAAGAGAGACAAAAAGAGATGGTAAATTCTATGTGATGTTGATGTTTAAACATTGTACTTACTCAAATTGGACATGCTTTGAATTTTCTTAGCATTTTGTCTTAATTCTACAATAAATGATAATCAATTATTACTGGCCAAAGGGCACTCACTCTCTCTCTCCTTTACAGTACATACATACATGCACTGGATAAAACATGCACTGTAATGTGAATTGTGTCTTACCATCATG
>NW_003546638.1:86950-92284 GCF_000090795.2 Amphimedon queenslandica | reverse complement strand
TCAAAATTGCATATTATTCATTTATAGTATACTATATTTACAAGATGCATAAACATTAAACAGCTATAAGGATTATTATAATACTACATAGCAACTTAGCTTCGACTAGCTACATGATGATGACTGCCTGTAATCTTATGCACATTGTTTATCTGAGAGCATCCACCAATAATAAAGCAGATACTGTCTTTCAGTGCTTTCAAGAGGCTGTCGATAAGTATGGTCTTCCTAGTCGGGTGCGTTCTGACCGAGGAGGTGAGAATGTCTCTGTTGCCAATTTCATGCTACTGCATCCGGAAAGAGGTCCAGGGCGAGGGAGTTTTATAACAGGACACAATGTTCACAATTCACGAATTGAACGTTTTTGGAGAGACATGTTTCAAGGATGTATAGTGATGTACTACAATCTTCAGAACACGGTCTCTCCCCAGAACAATTGTGGATCACTGGCACTGCTCAATTCCATGGTGAAATAACGTGTCTTCAGGTAAATCATGACATAATTGTTATTGATTAATGATAAAATATTTATAGGAGTCTGCTGAGTCTTTTGGAGAAGTCCCTTTTGTCAACAAGATTACTTGAGAGTTAAAAGCAACTGTTGCTTCTATAAAACCTTGTTCAGATTTTTCTACTACAGTAGTACTAACATTTGATTCTTCTAAGATTATTGTTCATGCATTGTAATTTTGAAATAAAATGAGTTGGATGATATCATAAAAAATAAACTCTCAGAACAGCTAGGCCACAAAGCAGCTACAAGCTAGTTTAGATTACCAGGTGTATGAATAAAAGGCAATGTCAAGCACAATTAGTCATTCATTTTCAAATAACATTTAGCAATGCTTTACTTTTAACAAGTTTCAAACACGTGTGTAGTTATAATATGTAATCAAAGATTACATGAGAACATGAGATAAATGAAAAGTGAGACTGTTTAATTGTAAATGTGGAATACTGAGTATATATAGAATGACAAGTTCAATGAAGTCCAAATCCCCCATGGTTGACAATTCCCAAAGCATCTTTTCTTTAAATACATCATATTTATCAAAGTACTGGGTAGGTATTGTGAGACATAGAGAACAAGTGGATGCTGTGGGCAAGTCAATTGTGTTACTAAACTGCAGAGTTGAGGACAAATCAAACCCAGTTGGAGGTATTTCATTTGAGCCAGTGTAAAAATTGAGTAATTGACTAAGAGTGGTCAATACACTTCCTCCTGTAAAAATAATAGGAACAATAATTGCCTAAAATACTGCATAGCTGAAATACATGTAGATGCTAGCAAATAGTTATTTTGCTATTCAAACAAAACAAATCGTCATATATAACTCTCAATAGTATTTGGGCTATAATAATTGCATTTTCTTACTTTCCATCTCTCTCAAAAGGTCTCGAAATTGATTATAAGTAGCTTGTTCCATTTGAAAGGTAGAGGAGCCTGGTTCAGAAAATCTTTTAATTTCAAATAAATTCAATACTTGAGCTACACACAAACAAAATCAAATTCAATAACAATCTCCAGATAATAAGTGTTACCAGCTGTTAAAGGAGTGCTTTTCTTAACAAAGTAAAGTTCAAGGGATTGTGGAAATGCCTCCATCGCATAAAGAATATTAACTTTTGCTAAACCATCTCTTATGTCATCTAGTTCAGCCTTGACACTACTAATGACGCAGTGAAAGGAGACAGCTGCCACTAGTGTACTGAGATCTTTACAGGTGATTGTGTGAATTGGCTTTAGATAACCGCATGACAATAGATTGTCACAATTATCCATGGCTAATGTCCTCAAAGACGTATCATCAGAGGCTAAGGAGAGCTAAATTTTGAATGATAATTCTTTAAATGCATAAATGCACAACACATACTTTATTGAGTAATGATAGAATATTCTTATCGGGAATTTCTTCTGGCGCTGGATTAATACTTCTGTAATTCTTGGTTCCCGAAAGATATTGATAAACTGATGGAGAAAAGAATGTGAAACCTGAGCCCGACTGGATAATGCAAACACCCATTAGCATCCCTAGCTTCCTATAGACACCATCCCGCAGTAGGAGTGTATTATGTCGCGGGATCTAAAACAAATGTCATATGTAATTATATGCACACAGACACACAGACACACACAGGTTATAGACCAGTTTGGAGTTTTGAAAAATTACCTTACAAGTGTCCCTTCCATCACACAAGCTCTGGACACCTTTAACAAACAAGCTCCACATTTCTCTAGTGACTCCTCCCACGTCGACCCCAGGCTCTCCAAGAAAAGTAACAGTGAGTCTTTTAGAAGCCAATGATTCAATAACACTTTCCGATAATAGCAACAAATCATCCAGTACACTCTCCCTTCCAACTTGAACCTGAAATTCTTCATTCACAATATTCATTGATAGCTGACTCATAATATCATTCAAAGAGCTAAAAGGCACCGTTATAGCTATAAGGCAAAAGTATAACAAATTACCATGGCTCCTTAAGGACTTGATTAGGTGCTTCTTCTTTGTTGAGCTCGGCAACAGCAGGAGCTATAGGACTGTCAAGCTACAAAATGAAAAATAGGACAATATCAAAATGAAGCACAACATACATTTACAATAGGATCGTCATTAAAGGGTGGGTCTTCCATGCACCCATCATCATCATCATCATCATCATCATCGCTCTTCACTTCCATTGATGGTTTCCTAAAAAATTGAAGTATATGAAGAGGGTAATCGAAACATACAAGTGATAGTGTTTTAGGTACCAAGGATAACATCGACATATATACAAAAATCTAATGCTATGCCTTTTGAGCTATATTAGCTCATAATAATAATAAAAATTCAATTTCAAAAAATGATCCAGGCTTTTTTGTCTATTATGTTATAGCTAGTAGCAACAAGTACTGGTACTTGGAAATTTCTGTTAAGATTCAATGAATCAGTTAATTCCCTGGCATAATAATATTAAGGGGGGGACTTGAGCCCCACTGCCCCCTTTCCACACAACTCATCAACTGTATGCTAACCTCTTACAAATTCGGATGTGCTCACTCAATTCCTGAAGAGGAAAAAAACAAGAGCAAATCATGCACTTTTCTGAAGGATAGTCCTGCAAGGATTACAAAACTAACAATAGGATTCACAACTAAAGATTCTTACCTGAAAAGTAATACTAGATGACGGAACCTGGTCTAACGTTAGACTTCTCTGGAGTGGCCTGATATAGACCTTAGCCTGCTTTAGTACCTCTTTAAGATAGGGCACAGTGTAGCCCTCAGACAATGGAGGTATCAGCTGTAAAACGCTCCTGTTCGCATCACTTATTCTCAATAATTCATAACCGCCTGCATCTCTCAATTTGGGAAAGGCATAAATAATTTCTGAATGCACGTCACTCGAATCTCCACCATCAATGATGTGCAGCTCCTTTCTCCCCAAACCAGCCCTCATTAGCTCCGCCATCTGCATCGATGTTGGTGGTCTACAAGTATCAGTGCTAGAAAGGCAAATAAAACTGTGAGTCCATAGAGTAATCTTCCTTTTTGCCTTGTTCTGGAGCGATGATTTGCCTTTCCTCTTCCCAGTATAATTAAAAAGTGTGTTACGTTCACTCAGTGCAGGGACCTCTGTCCTGCTTGTTGCAGGTGATGCTTGAGAAGTAGACTTGCTGCCACTACTAGGACCTGCTTCCAAGCTCTGAACAGCAAGCCTAAGAAGGTCTCGTACACGATCTGACATACTATAGTGATAATAAATTGACAATGATGATGATAATAAAGTCACATGATTTAAAACAAGTTAAGCAAAAATTCCCTCTTATCCACCCAAATGTCTTTATAGTGGGAAAATGGGAACATTAAAAAATATGCATTGTATGCAGTGACACATTATGATACTCAAGAGTCGTAAACAACACTAATTAGAATAAATGGACAAATTTTACCAGACATAAACTTACCCTGTGTCCATGATGACCAGGAGTCTATGTACTCCCGTCCCGTCTAATCAGCGAGGCTATTAAGAGTCCGTTCAGTTTCGAAAGGGCCCTGTCTAGTGTCTATGTTCAAAAGCTAACAGGCTCTGTCTCACCGTCCGTCTCGGTAGGGCTTGACTCCAGTACAGAGCGCATTCCACACAATCTCTTTGAGACCCAGTACTGCACTCTTCAAGTCTTCTAGAACCTAGAGTAACTCTAGAGAAGACGTCTCTGAAAGAAAGGGCTCAGTGCACAATCATGTGGCCCTCACGTGATCACAAAGAAGTAACACATGGTTGAACATAATAATATCTATGATTAATAGGAGTGACCCAGAGTGGGCGTTAGATGCTTATCAGTAGCTCCATTATTCTTCACTTTACCTTTATTCTTTCACAAAACATTGCTTTGTACCACTGCTAACTATTTAAATTTGCAATGTTATTTTTGAATATAATTATTATAATTTAAGATTATTTTAAAGTTGTAAGTACTAGCAGAAACGTCCAAAATGTAACAGCATTGCACTAATAATTGTGTCTATAAAGAAGCATACTCACTCTTGGTATATTTGTTACAACTTCTACTGACTGAGAAATTTTTATCTCTCAAAAAATCCAACTTTTACTAGCTTAAAGTTTTTTAAACATCTCGTAAAAAAAATTCAGCTGAAAAGTGAAGAATGATGAAGGTACATGAGCCAAAAGTACAAACTGATGCCCACTCAGAAGGGTGTGGTTTAATATTTTTCAGGCCAGAACTGAGGGTTTCTGCACCAAAATTTCCAATTTTACTATGAACCACCCTATATAGCTAAACAAATTTTAAGACTTTAGATCTAACTTTCACATTTACATCAGTTTCAAACAGTCTCATTAACAAAATTACAATGCATTGGCAATCTTTGAATGCACAAATGCCAGTGTGTTCATGTAGTAAGTGTAACCAAAATCTTCACAAGGTTTGGTAGGATCAACAGTTGCTTTTAGCTCCAAGTAATCTCCTTGTTGGAGGGGGTTGGTGACACAAGGGACTTCAACACGATCGGCTTCAGATTCAGATTCCAATGAAAGAGGCCCATCCAAGTCAACCCCAAAAGACTCAGCAGACTCCTATAAATATTTTATCATTAATCAATAACAATTATGTCATGATTTACCTGAAGACACGTTATTTCACCATGGAATTGAGCAGTGCCAGTGATCCACAATTGTTCTGGGGAGAGACCATGTTCTGACTCCATTGGATGCTTATTCCAAGCATCACAAAACTGTGCCAGTGAGAGATTGATTCTGCAAAGAAAAACAAAATGTAAACAAAAAAGTTGAATCGGATCGTCAGGATTCAAGTCGCCATTGTCTTCCA
>NW_003546638.1:81594-84190 GCF_000090795.2 Amphimedon queenslandica | reverse complement strand
AGTATCCATTTTAGTAGTTAAGCTTACACCAAGGCTTGATATTATTCACTAGCTGATTCTCATTAATATTATTGCTATAAAGATTATTAAAAACTTTTACTGCAGCCTTCCAAAGCACCCTGTCAAAGTTTTTTTCCTTCTCTCTATTTCAGTTAAAACCACTGACCACAGTTATTAGTGTTGGTGTGATCATAATTATTATTAGAAATTAGCTCGAGATCCATGGGATCACCAGCTCCAAGCTTTAAGATCACCGGCTCCAAGCTTCAAGATCAAAAGCTCTACTTTTCTGCTTATGACAAATTGAGTATAATATTCTCATAATTATTGAACCACTTCACATAACATCACTACTTGAATCATAATTATTATTTCAAGTTGTTGCACTCTGATCTACTCTTTATTATCATAGAATTGTCTCCCTTGCATTGATTCGAATTTGTCTGCTGCATCTACTATAATCCATATCAAGTACTACCTTGGGGATCAGTTCCAGTATTGTTATTAATTTCTATTCATGTTGATTTATTTTGCAGTAGATTCAGTTGATAATAATAATTATAAATTAATAATTGCTGATGCATGAATATAACAAACTACTAACTCAAGTTGAAATTACAGACTTCAGTGATCACTACCGAGACAATGAACTACGGCCTCATTGACTGCATTACATGATGACTCAACTGATAGCATCACTATCACCATAGATAAAAATCATTTTTGTCACGGAAGCTCTGTATGTTGTCTAGGCCATGATAGAGTTTGCTAGCATCATAGATACTGATGCTAGCATAGATATCTATGCTGCCAGGTCGGTCAGGTCCGTGGTCATTAACGCGGGGTCCGTACTTTAGTCTTTTCGGGTCCCTTGGTCGGGTCCATAAATTAGTTTGTATCGGGTCCGTCGCTTGGTCCGTAAATTAGTCTTTTCGGGTCCGTTGGTCCGGTCCGGTCCGGTTTTTAGGGACAACCTCCACGAAGAACCGAGTTCTCAGTATGGCTACGGCGAGCTCGGCGACTTTTGAAGTTCTTTGTGCCTTTGGAGTTCACAGAAGGCGCGTTACCTTTGCTAGCAGTACCTCTGGTTCGAACATAAATGCTGCTAAAGATGCTATTAAAGCCGGAGAGTTTCAAAGACGTCCTGAACGATGAAGAGTTTTTTGTGCAGGTTTTTGAGAAAGAAGGAGATTGGGCAGGAGAATTTGTTGATTCGGGAGACACAATACCAGACCATGCCACACTCAAGATCATTTGCTCGGAGTTAAGCTCAGAGGCAGGTTCGTCTAAGGTCAGTAGTTTTGCCAATGTTTACACCTGTGTAATTTATGTGTAGTCATAGGCATGTATCTAGCTACTATAGGCCTAGTTAATTAATTATTTATGTATTTACTATTGATTGTATTAGCTAATGGGCAATTTGGGCAAATGTATTATAAATTTAAGACCTGGTGCATACTAATAAACACTTATAACATGTATAGAATTATTGTGGTTAACAGTTCTAGCTATTGTGCATGTGGTTAACAGTCCTCCCACTGTTACAATACTGTGTATAATGCAATAACTAATGAATATTACCAAGAGTAAATAATACCTAAAGGTAAGGTATTATGTACTCTTGATATAATTATGGCTGCAAATTTCTACCCGGGCAAAGCCTGTGCTTGCCCGGGTCCAAATATGCCTATGTGTGTAGTAACTTTTAAACTCTATACATGTCTTGCATGTAACATGCTTTACCTATATTATGTATATTTTGTCTATGTACATGTATAGGATATAGCAGTAAAAGCTACATCTGTGTGCAAAAGAATCAGCACTCCTCCCTCATCAACGAACAAGAGTCTTCTTAATAAGCTATTTCATGGACGGTCAACTTTAGGTATTGGGTCAAAAAGGAGCTTTGATCCAAGAGAGGAATGTGTTGTTTCAAAAAAGAAGAAAACTACCAAACGGAAAACGATATCTGTCTGTTTTTTGGAAGAATTTCGTGAGAACTCTTGTATTCCTCGAAGAAGTGCAAGAACAAAGCTACATGATTCTGGACGTTTTGGTAAAATTAGTGTCACACGAGACATGCCCGCTGACCAGGTGAAAGAAGTATTAATGGAATTATTTTCGATTAAAAGTACACATTTAACATATTTGAAGTCTGTTGACAACAAGTTGTCAATTAATGAGGAGCAGCATTTGTCAGGTGACGATGTCATTAAAGTTGCTGGCCAGGGTAGTCTTTATTTTTTTGAGTCTGGCATTAATGTAAGTTATGGACTAAGTCTAGTAATGCTAATGTTAGTTTTATGCACATTTGTTATTTTGTTGGGTGAAGTCCTAACTTATGAGAATTTCTGTATGCATACGTGAACGCACCTTTGGGGGAGCCCCTCATGTTTTACATTGTTTCTGGTATCTTTTATTATCTGGTTTAGGTTTCCTTGGAATGTCCTACTGACCATAATGCCAGCGATTCTGATTATAATGAATTCTGTACTACTGAATCCGAGACCCTTGTGAGTAATGAGTTAATGGGGAATGTCAATAACTTGGCTAAATTTTAGATTCCAGAACCTGAAGGATACATTGAAGTATCAGA
>NW_003546638.1:57566-58751 GCF_000090795.2 Amphimedon queenslandica | reverse complement strand
CACAGGCTTTTTGGACATTTTTAAAAATTTTCTCAAAACTACCAAATCCATTTTACTTAGCAATTTATGTAACAGTCTCCATCTTGAGTTGTTTTTGATACCTCGGCTCAACTTGATATCTAACTGCTTCTTCACATCAATGACACAAGCAGTATTTGTGTTTGAGGGATCTATGGATCTGGGTGATCACTCAAGTTCCTTACGTGTTACAGTAGTTTGCTCAGTGTGTGTGTGTTGTATAGTGTCAGTATTCATAAGGTATTCCATAAAAGGCATGCAGTTAGCCTAACTTCATACCAGAGATACTACAATTATGATAACTATTTCATTTACTATTCTGAGAAACAAGTTTTTATTGGCTGCTACAACACTATTTTCCTGCAGCTATACTCATTATCATCTGTTTACGTCTATAAGCGAACTTTCTTGGCCCAGATGCTGACAGCTGACAAAAAAATAATACTGACCAAACTGCATAAAGTACATATATGGACAGTGATAAAAAAATCAAAATAAGTAATCTCTAATAATACAAAGAACAATTACGACTTTACGAAATGTGCCTTAAAATAAAATGTATGGAACATACATACTTCTGTATCAATTTATAGTTTCACTAAATGTATTATAAGAAAAACTCAGATTTCTTCTAGATCTGGCATTCCAGTTGTTTCTTCTCTGAGTCAAAAAACAATAGCATATTAATATCATTAATGCTATGAGTAATTTTGATACAATACAAATTACAAATGTAGTAATGAGGCATTTTTTCAGAAGACAATAATCAAACAATGGAGTCTTGTAGTTATATTCCACCTCCCACACATTAGAGGAAGGTTGCAATATCACATACCATTCAGTATTACTACAGCTCCACTGTTTTACATTGTCATTATGTACTGTACAGGAATCATCATTAGATATTT
The DNA here is from genome assembly GCF_000090795.2 of Amphimedon queenslandica. Taxonomy (NCBI): domain Eukaryota; kingdom Metazoa; phylum Porifera; class Demospongiae; order Haplosclerida; family Niphatidae; genus Amphimedon; species Amphimedon queenslandica. The sequence goes on along the minus strand of NW_003546638.1, from coordinate 57,825 downwards.
GTTCACAATCATTAGCAGTAATAAAGTGGGAGGTGTTATAGTACACCTGATGGACGGTAATTTCTGAGGTAACAGAAATGGTATGATCATCTTTTATTAGTCTAACGTAATACTCAGCAGACTCATTAATCATGACTGATACATGATTTACAGTGTCATTGGACAAGCAGTATGCTTTTACAACATTTGAACTGTTGTGTTTGCATGCAAGATATTCTGTTTTGTCATTATAAACAACAAATTGTGCTGGGCATGAGAA
>NW_003546638.1:41623-57556 GCF_000090795.2 Amphimedon queenslandica | reverse complement strand
GCATTGAGAATGATCTAAATCAGACACTGTTAGGGTATAGTTCATGATAGACCCAGAGAGGAGATACACTGGATTATCACCAGTATTAACATTGTACGGAGTACAATGTCCATAACTTTGAGGGATTCTCGATTGAAGAATTTGTATTCCAGTTGGTGGAATAGATGAGGCCATGAACAACGTAATTCCAGAAGGAATATTCAATGAAACTGAAGATACATTATTAGGTACAGGAATAAGAGCACTACTGGACTGTATATCACCAATCTCCATCGACTGATCAGTTGAATTAGATGGATGGTATGAGAGCCACATGCTGATACCAACACCAACTAATAACAAGATTAGTAAAGCTATTGGTACCAAAATACAGAAGGCTGCTCCTAAAACAAATATCAATTATTGTACATGTTTATACTCAATCATTTTATACCTCTTTTATTATTTTGACAAAGTAGAACCATTTTTTGTTTGACTGCAAAAATTATATATTAATGATAATATCAGTGACTAAAATAAGCAGTAACCAAAACCTTACTTTTAATACTTAATGTTTCAGATTCAGATACTTTGGTCATCATGAATTGGCCCATTCTTTCTGAAAGTGAGCCTATATTGAATTAAATAAAGTTTATGATAATAATAATTTATTCCTTACTGAAACCGCCAAAATCTTTTTCCAAAAAAATAGTTACTGTGTATATAATAAAATTACAAATCAATCATCAAAATACTAACCATCATATCTGTTAGTATGCCTGAATTCTTCAGCAGCCATTTTGTTAAAAGCACCCACCATTTCCCAAGGCCGCATCCTCCGGCAAGCCCCATCAATGATCTCAAGTGGAGTTGCATCAAGGGAAATTCCTTTTCCTCCTATTTTCTTGACAGCTCTACTTGCTTTTTGTAGATTACCAAGACTTAGTAAGAAATCAACAAGGGCCAGTCTAAGCTTTATCCCGTCAGCATGTTCTTGAGGTAATTCTGTAGCAGAGTCTGGAGTGAAGGAGTGAGCTGGATTAACTTTCAGTCGGCTAAAGGTGTAGTTGATAATCCCTGAATAGTTATCACTGTCTCTTTCCAGTTTTAGCAAATGCCCAATCAGACTTATTGTCGGTGTAGCACTTTGGGATTTTCCATTGACATATAAAAGGATCATCAAAAGGACTTGTGAATTGAAAACACCTAGCTTTTCTTCGATATCACTTGGAACTGTTGTAGGAGCAGGTGAAGGAGAATGCCTAGGAGAACCTTCCATGGTACTGAGTCACTTAGTCTACCTTTATGATTATAATCACGTGCACGGAAGTTATGACTAAATGCATGCAACACAAAGTCACATTCCTAGCTCTGCATTATAACCACGTACTGATGCAGCATAATTGTTATACTAGTCTATGTAAATTTTCGGTCTGGTGGTTCTAAAACCATTACTTCTCACTTCTCAGTACTGTACAGTCAATCTGCTGGTCATAAAAATGCATCATGTCTTCTCCATGCGATATATAATTAAGGGTTTCTATTCTGGGGAACTGCGGTTGTCTATAAAGATCAAGTAGCCACAGATTGACTGGCCAAGAAAATATGGGGACGTCTTTGAGTTTTCTCCCCAGCTAACTTATACAGTCTTATTTTGAGCTCAAAAAAGTTTAAAATAACTTGAACACAATTATACTCAAGTTTATATACTATTACAACATTTAAAGTAGCCTCATAATACTCTAGTCAAGTTGATATCTCAGTCAGCTTTGAATTTAGCTATGCACTATTTTCTTCTTTTTTCAAATTTAAATCAAGTATAATTCCATCAATTGTGGCTTTATTAGATTTCCAGCATATCCTGTAGCAAAGGAATTTGAACTAAGTAATACAGTAGGCTTGGTACAATTCACTTACCAGCAATGATCAGAGACAATATCACTTAGAAACTCGTAGTAGAAAGTTTTATCATCCAGATTACAATAAGATGAAAGATATTCCACTTCAACTTTGACGAGATGCTTCCATAATGAGCCATCACTTTGAGGTGATGGTTGCGTGGTTTGAAAACAATATAGGGAGCACAAATCCACTTTATTGATAGTCACAGCATAGTTGTACCCAGACTATAGCAAAACAATGTACATTAATAATAATAATTTGTATTTATATTCATACCATACTAGGGGCAGTATGATCAGCCACTTGCATAAACTTTTCTTTTAAATCACTCACAGAAGGTAACTTGCCATCTTTGAAAGCAGCTGGATCAGAGTAGGTTATATTAACTATTACACATTCATCTGCTGTTAAAGGACCTTTTGCAGAAAAGACCTCATGACTTTTAGACTTATGATGAAATGTAACTAATTTGAATTCCCATTTTCGTAGTCGCAGGCTTTTTTTGAGCAATTCTTTTTGAATTTTCTCAAAGCTACCAATCCCCTTCACTTCAGCAATGTAGCAGTCTCCATCTTGAGTTGTTTTTGATACCTCAATATCAAACTGCCTCTCCAACACATCAAGGACACAAGCAGTACTTGTGTTGGAGGGATTTCTAGGCTTGATCTGGATCACTTCCATTTAAACTCAACTCACTTCTATATGTTACAGTAGCTCGCACAGTGTGTTTGTGTTGTATTCATAAAGTATTCCATAAAAGGCAGCTAGGCAGTTTGACACAATATTTTTATAATGAACTTTAGCTATAAAGTCACTATTTGCCAAGGTATACTGACAAGTCAAATTTGGCAATCTATATAAGCTGATGATGATGACTGTGCCAATTGCAAAGGGTAAACAATTTTTGCTGACGTTCCCCAATAACATGCACTCATGTAGTAGTATAACTTACAAATAGTATTACTGTTTAATTTAAAAACAATAAATAAATAATGAATAAAAGATATAATTATTACATCAAAATTGGTCATGGCTGTCATACATGTCATCGAACATACATACATGTACACGGATGTATGTCAATTTCTAAAATGTATTATTGAATACTTCAATTTCCTCTAGTTCTGTTCTTTTTGCACTTAGTCATGATTTTCCCTCTCTGAGTCCCAAGGCAATAACCTGATGTTATGAGTAATGGTAACACAATACTAAGTACAAGTGTACCAATGAGGTAGTTTCTCAAAGCACAATAGTCGTGTGATGGAGTCTTGTAGTTATATTCCACTTCCACATTAGAAGAAGATTGCAATATCACATACCATTCAGTATTACTACAGCTCCACTGTTTTACATTGTCATTATGTACTGTACAGGAATCATCATTAGATATTTGTTCACAATCATTAGCAGTAATCAAGTGGGAGGTGTTATAGTGCACCTGATAGACGGTAATGTTTGTGATAACAGAAATGGTAGGATCATCTGTTATTAGTCTAACGTAATACTCAGCAGACTTATTAATCATGACTGATACATGATTTACAGTGTCATTGGACAAGCAGTATGCTTTTACAACATTTGAGCTGTTGTGCTTACATGCAAGATATTCACTACTCTTGTTATACACGACTAATTGTGCCATGCATTTGGAGTCATTTAAACCAGACACTGTTAGGGTATAGTTCATGATAGACCCAGAGAGGAGATACACTGGATTATCACCAGTATTAACATTGTATGGGGTACATCTAGTGACATGAGAATATGTTTCATTAAGTCTTTGTGTTCCATTTGGGGGAATAGATGATGCTATAAAAACCGTCACTTCAAAAGGATCTTGAGTATTAAGTGACTTTAGTAAAACTGAAGATACATTATTAGGTACAGGAATGAGTGCACTACTGGACTGTTTATCACTAATCTCCATCGACTGGTTAAGTGAAATAGAGGAATGACATGAGATTCTTATGCTGATACCAACACCAACACCAGCTAATGTTAAGATTAGCACTAACACCAAAATACATGTACAAGTGGCCACTCCTAGAATAAAAAATTGATCAGTCATGAACAATTAAGGGTAGTGAAAAGGCTTACGAGAATAATTCGTGACAGTAGGAGGAGTAGATGATTGCGATTCAGTGATTGTTGGTTGTTGTGGCTTGGGGGATTGTGCAGTGACATCCACTGGTTGAAGTGGTCCCTCACTGACTGATGTTTGCTGCTCTAGATTAGGATCAACATGACCACCTTTCTTTCCTATTATAGATTGAAAAAAATTCACGAATGAATGATCTTACTTAAATTTTCCATTAGTTTGGATGCTATGTCATTTAGTTCTATTCTCTTTAGCGCAGTAATGAGAGAAGAGAACATACTGTTAGGATCAGAATGACATTTAAGTGTTGCTAGTACTGAGGAGAACATTTTATTAGCTCTATCATAAGGACTGAGTCCAGCAGTTTCAACAGTAACACTATGATGTACTGCTTCAGGAATGAGACCAGTAGAAAAGAGGTGATTATTTATTTGTGAAATAACCGGAGAATTTCCTGCTATTAAATCAACAAGATCAGCCAAATTCTCTTTCATTGTACTATATTCTAATGGCAATAGATCTTTCTCCTCCTGTTGTGTTGTTGTTGACATGTTGATCCACTTAGCTCGCGACTAGTCAGGCGGGGCCTGCCTGACTAGCTCGCGACCTGTGAGGTCAGCAATTATTTTTTTGCTCAAGCAGCAAAATTATTTATAATAATTATGCTGAGTGTATAAAGCCAGCCCACTTAATATGAGCCATAGCTAGCAAAATTCCTTTAGCAATTACCATATCATGTGAGATGAACTATACCAAGTCAGCAGAATATTCTACATTGACTTAACTAGATCTATACCATAACATATAAAAACAATCATACAAATAGAGTAAAAGTAATTTAAGTCATTGGGCGAATTAAGCCCTTTACTTATAAGAGTTTCTGTCTGTATGTACGTTTGGGAGTAAGTTTTACATGATTTATTCTAATTAAAATGAAGTCTCTGTCAACTATCTGTCACTGAACATTATACACTTGAGGGGTACATGTAGTTTACAAGCATGCAGTGCATACTCTCAATTTTACAGTCTCCATTAAATGGTTTGACTCATACAAATACACTACCAAAATACAAAGATAATTATTGTTAAAAAGGGAGAAGCTTTAAGAGACAATAGTCATATGATGGGGTCTTGTAGTAATATTCCACTTCCACATTAGAGGAAGATATTACATACCATTGTGACAGCACCATAGGCGGCGGAACAAAATTTATTTTGGGGGGGCTGGACATCAATTAAGTTATTAAAATGGGTGTGGTTTTATACAAAATGGCTGCTAATTTTACAAAAAATGGTGCTAATCTTCTATTGTTGGATTTAGAGTAGTTTTCTTGTCTTTTTCTTTAAATAAAATGAAGAGATGATGACTGCAGGTCTAATTTTATTGATAAAAGTCAGTTTTATTTTCTTTGTTAGTCAGTTGCAGAGAATTTCTGGGGGGGCTCAGCCCCTCCTGTTTCAAGACTGGGGGGCTTTAGCCCCCTCTGCCCCCCCTGTTCCGGCGCCTATGGACAGCACCATTTTCTTATATCATCATTATCAAGAGTGGATAAATATCCACTCTTGTCATTATGTACTGTACAGGAAGCATCATTAGATATTTGTTCACAATCATTAGCAGTAACTATAACTGTAATCAAGTGGGAGGTGTTATAGTACACCTGATGGACGGTAATTTCTGAGCCGGGTAACAGAAATGGTAGGATCATCTGTTATTAGTCTAACGTAATACTCAGCAGACTCATTAATCATGACTGATACATGATTTATAGTGTCATTGGTCAAGCAGTATGTTTTTACAACATTTGAACTGTTGTGCCTACATGCAAGATATTCTGTTCTGTTGTTAAGCAAGACTAACTGCACTGTGCATTGAGAGAAATTTAAACCAGACACAGACACTGTTAGGATATAGTTCATGGTGAACCCAGGGAGAAGGCATACTGGATTATTACCAGTATTACCATTGTATGGGCATAGTACCCACTTGGAGGGATTCCTGATTGAAGGATGTGTTGCAGTTGGTGGAAGAGATGACATGATGTGAAGAAAACCATCACTTCAGGCAGAGTAATCAATTATTTGAGTGAAACTGAAGATATTGCTAGGCAAAGAAATGAGTGCAATCTCCACTGACTGAATAATTGAAATTGGGGAATGATGTGAAATTCCATTGCTAATACCAACGCCAACTAATAAGATAATTAGTGACATTACTGGTGACAGGCCTTTTCTAGAATAAAGAAAATGATACTCAATCATTATACATGTACCTCTTTCATTATTACCAGTGACAGTGAATATAAAATTTTACTTTTATTGATTAATATTTCAGATTCAGATACTTGATCATCATAAATTGGAGCATTCTTTCTGAATATATGGCTGAAGCTGCCAAATTCTTTTCCAACTTAACTATCAAAAATATTACTACTATTACCAATACTATCACATCTGTTAGTATAATTGAATTCTTCAGCTGGCATCCTGTTAAAAAAACCAATATTTCCTTAATATCATTCAGTGGAATAGCTGCTGTAGGACCAGAAGAATTCATCATGTTCACTTACTGCGAGTAATGTAACTAATGTTACAGTAGAGTGTTGTTTGTTATTTTACTAAGTTCACAGGTCTGCCTACACAGTGCATTCCTTATTAGGATAAGGCCACTCCAATAAGATTCATAGTTTCCCATTACAGAGGCGGGCCTGATGCGGGCGGGCGGGTTTGTTCATTTTCATTAAATTTATTCATTATCAGCTGTATAAATTGCTTGTATAATCAATGAAAAACCGCAATAATGAATAACGATGCGGCCCCATGCGGGCGGGTAATGGGAAACAAGGAATCAAATTGGAGTGGCCTAAAGGGAATTTTATGCACCCATTAGCTGGTAGCTATACCATTTACATAGTATGGATTAATGGTATACATGTAGTAAGCAATCTAGATTAAAAATACTTAATAAACAATCATTAGAGTGCATTGATAATACGTTCAAAGTGATTACTCAATAAAGTTGATATTTTATCCTCAAAACCAGCCAACAGGAGTGAAGTATGATCACCACTCCTCCTCCTATTACTACTCTCACTGTATGAGGAGACACTTTTAGAATAAGAACAACCATCACTAGTGGACGCACCCACTCCCTCAGAACTAGACACGCCCCCTTCAGTGTTGGACACGCCCCCAGTAGTTGTTGTCTCGCTGATTGTTCTACTGATATTATTTGAATTAGCTTGTGAAGTTGCTTCCATTAGTAACTCCTCTAAATGAAGTACTTTATCTTCACTAGTTAGTAATAGACCCTCACTATGGGGCAATGACATCATGTGACATCATCATAATGACATCATGTGACATCATCACTCACTTTAGTTTCAGTTTCTGTTTGCATTCGTCTAATTCTTTTTCTCGTTTGTTCAATTCCCTTTTAAGGTCGTCCTATTAATTAATATAATTAATTGAATAATTAATTAATTATTAATTAATTACCAGTGATATTGATGCTCCTAATTCTAACTTTTCCTTTTCGTCAAATCTAAAAATAAAATTAAATAAAAATTGTCACTAAAATCATATTAAAAGGCATACTTGTTTTTCAATGCTCTATATTTCTCCTTCAGTTTGTTCTCATCCAGTGTTAGTGTCTCTATTGTCATCTGTAGTGTCTTCACCAGCTGCTGGTGGTACATCTCTTCACTATGCAACTGAACCTGATGGTCCTCCTCCATCTTCCTATAATATACAATGTATGTGTATACATGTACATGTACAGTAATACACAATAATACAATAATAATTTATTGGTGTGATCAGCTATTCAGTGTATTGTTATTGTTGTTGTTAATTCACTTTATGATGGAGTCCTTCTCTTCTATTATTCCTCTCAAGTTAGTGATGATATCGTCTTCTCTCATTTCTTTATTCATTGCAGACACTCTCAGCTCTAACTCCTAATAAACATACAATATGTACAAGTACATATAAATCAGTAATTATACTGTACATGTACATGTTACTGTACATGTACATGTACATACATGTATACTGTTAATGACTGATGTACATGTACATGTACACCAGTCAATACACATGTAATACAGTCTACATGTACATGTACATGTACATGCTTACACTCCATTACCTTACCCTGTTGATTCCCATCAGTTCATTTGATTTATTGTACCACTTGTCAATCTCCTTTAGACTGTTCCTAGTCTGCTCACGAGCTATATCACGCTCCTTCTTTAACCTACAATTAATAATTTAATATTTTATTATTTATTATTATTATTTACTTTTTAATTTTCTTTTGTTTTTCAGTATCATCATAACAATCATCATATCTCATATCCAACTGCTCCTGTTAATTAATTAATAATTAATTAATTAAAGTGCAGTGTACAGTACTTGTAATGCAGTGATGGTCCTTGTTAGTTTCATATTGTCATTAGTTAATGACTCAATCTCTTCTTCATAAGAGAGTACCTTCTCCTCTAAACACTAACAATACACATACACATGTAGATATAGATGTACATGTACATGTATAATGTATTTCAGTTACTTGTATGGTTTGTGTTCTTTCATCCATTATCTGTACATGAGCATTGATGTACATTAATAAATAAATAAAATAAATAATGATAATAATTACACAAACTTGTGTCTTTGTTTTGGTGGCTTTTAGTTTCTCGTATGATTTATTTAAACGATTTAACTAATAAAAGGAGGAGGAGGAGGAGGGGCAGGAGGTAGAAGAGATGGTGAGTGTATATTGTACAGTATAATCTCATGATGTACTTCAGTTCTTAGTCTCAGTAGTTGGGTCTCAAGGTCACTGGTCTTCACTTTCAACTGTCTGTCACATTTAACTAACTCATCTTGAAGCCTCTTGATCTATCAATACACAAACCTTTACCCACTGGAACTAATGACACAATGTACACTCAGTACATGTAGTTTGAGCTGATTCCAGCTATTTCTAAATGAGCCAAATTCTGAAAAATACCCAAGGCTATAGCCCATGGTTTTTCCAAAAAATGGCTCCGAAATCACCCCAAATTTTTATTACATATTCTGATACATATTGATGTTCTTAAGCTGTGTAGCAAGTTTGAGCTGATTCCGACTTCAATTTTTCAAGTTACAGCCATTTTAAGAAAATGCTAAAATCCTGAAAAATACCCAAGGCTATAGCCCATGGTTTTTTTCAAAAAATGGCTCCAAAATCACTCCAAATTTTTATTACATTTTCAGATAAATATTGATGTACTTATGCTGTGTAGAAAGTTTGAGCTGATTCCGACTTCAATTTTTCAAGTTACGGCCATTTTAAGAAAATGCTAAAATCCTGAAAAATACCCAAGGCTATAGCCCATTGTTTTTTCTCCAAAAAATGGCTCCAAAATCACTCCAAATTTTTATTACATTTTCAGATAAATATTGATGTCTTTAAGCTGTGTAGCAAGTTTGAGCTGATTCCGACTTCAATTTTTCAAGTTACGGCCATTTTAAGAAAATGCTAAAATCCTGAAAAATACCCAAGGCTATAGCCCATGGTTTTCTTCAAAAAATGGCTCCAAAATCACTCCAAATTTTTATCACATTTTCTAATACATATTGATGTCCTTATGCTGTGTAGCAAGTTTGAGCTGATTCCGACTTCAATTTTTCAAGTTACAGCCATTTTAAGAAAATGCTAAAATCCTGAAAAATACCCAAGGCTATAGCCCATGGTTTTTTTCAAAAAATGGCTCCAAAATCACTCCAAATTTTTATTACATTTTCAGATAAATATTGATGTACTTATGCTGTGTAGAAAGTTTGAGCTGATTCCGACTTCAATTTTTCAAGTTACGGCCATTTTAAGAAAATGCTAAAATCCTGAAAAATACCCAAGGCTATAGCCCATTGTTTTTTCTCCAAAAAATGGCTCCAAAATCACCCCAAATTTTTATTACATTTTCTGATACATATTGATGTCCTTATGCTGTGTAGCAAGTTTGAGCTGATTCCGACTTCAATTTTTCAAGTTACGGCCATTTTAAGAAAATGCCGAAATTCTGAGAAGTACCCAAGGCTATAGCCCATGGTTTTTTTCAAAAAATGGCTCCGAAATCACCCCAAATTTTTATCACATTTTCTGATAAATATTGATGTCCTTATGCTGTGTAGCAAGTTTGAGCTAATTCCGACTTCAATTTTTTAAGTTATGGCCATTTTAAGAAAATACCAAAATTCTAAAAAATACCCAAGGCTATAGCCCATTCATCATTGCTACATATACATGTTCATCAGTACATGCATATACTGTACATGTAGTTCGGTTCATTCACCAACTTGTGTGGTCTTTTCCTTGAGATGTACTCTTAATGACGTTATCTCCTTTTCTCTTGTTTGAAGTTGTTCTTTTAGTAGTTCTTTCTCTTTCTGAGCATCTTCAAGATTCTTTGTTAGTAACACATCAATCTGATGCATCAACTAACAATAATAATAACTACTGTAATGTTAATATATAATCAGCCATTTATTTATCTATAAAGTATATTATACAATTATAATTTAGTATACTTTTACTAATTTTTAACAAATAAATTACGACAAAATTATTCATAACAATTATAATTCATTAACCTCCTTCACTTCGCTGTTACAAGAAAACAACAGTGTCCTACAAATTAAAAAATTATTTAAAATCAATATAAACTTTTCACTTACCCTTTTCTCGCGCTTTGGTGCACTATATCCAGTAAATCAGGACCTCCAGAAACTCTCTCCATTTTATTTCTTGTCCTCACAAGCTCCTCCTCCTTTAATTAGTAGTGGTGGGCGATATATCGATATTTTATCGATACAAACGATATTTTACGGTATCGATTCGTATCGGTATCGAAATTTTGAAGGAATCCGGATCGATACGTTGGCCACGCCCATTTATTATGGTTAAATAATATTAATAATGAAAATTTTAATAAGTTAATGACGTTAATACACACACGTGGATACACGTGCATGAAAACATCGATGAAAACAGTCAATAATAAGGGGTGTGACTCCATAGGTGTGGCCTAAATATCGTATCAAAACTGTATCGATACTCCCGATATGAGCTGATATCGATCGGTATCGTATCGAATCCATTTTGGCCAGTATCGCCCACCACTATTAATTAGTGTACTCGTTACTATGACAACAACCCTAACAACCAATGAGATCCAGCCACGATTGTTTCTAATTAAAGCCCACCTACATACAAAACCTACCCAGTACATCAAAGGACTGGTATTTACTAGGATTCCAGTGTTTGTTGGACTTCACAATGTCAGTACACCTAGTACGGACACTGGTTCTATTGTACATCAATACTCTTAACGGTGAGAGGATTCTAAAATGTCCTGCAGTTATAATAATCTATAAAATTTGTTTATTTTCCTTCTTTAGGTGTTTGGTCTGATTCTGTTAGTGGTCATTTGGAAAAAGGAAAGAAGTTGCTTCAAGATGGCAACTTACCAGAAGCACTTGAGCAGTATAATCTAGCAGTGGGTGCGTTGTTATTAATTAATAATAATCAATAATAATTAATAATGAATTGGTGTTAATTTTATCACCTCATTTGCAACAGCTGGTGTTGTATGTTAATTTGAATTAAAAGTACTATTAATTTATAATTTTAAAATGTCTAATTCTCATTGTTCTTATTTTAGCGGGTGACCCATCAAATTATTTAACGTACTTCAAGAGGGCAGCAGTGTATCTGGCACTGGGTCAGGCTAAGAAGTCACTGCCTGATCTTGGGAAAGTATTGGAACTGAAACCTGACTTCCACCAGGTAATGTATTAACTATTATAAATTATTAATATTGGCTGAGTTTTATTTGGTGATATTTGCAATTTGCAAGTTAAATTGTTAGTATATTAAAACCATGTACATTCTTAATAATGGACGTGTACTAAATTAAAAACTGCTACTTACAAATTTACTGCAAAAATCACCAAAATAAAGCACTATACAGCATTAATTAAAAATTGATTATCATTATTAATAGGCGAGACTGGAGAGGGCTAACACTAATGTTAAATTAGGTAAAGTATCAGCAGCTCAAGAAGACTATCAGATACTAGCAGTAAGGATACATGTAACTACTGACAGGATATACATGTACAGGGTATAGGGTATGTAGTACAGTATTTACACATGTACACTGTGTGAGTGCAGTGTGTGTACATACATTTGTAATTTACTATCATTTCATAATGTACATGTACATGTAGCCATTATTTATTATCGATTATTTATTAATTATTTATTATTTATTGTTTTAGTCTTCGGAGAATTCAGCAACTGAAGAAGCAAAAGAAATGGTAATTTAAATCTTTATTAATTCATTAATCTATTATTATACGTTATACATGTACATACAGTTGTCAAGGTCCCAGACAGTCCAGCAGTACATTGAGAACATTGATCACCTAATGTCTAAAGGAGACTACACCGAGGACCTCCTCCATCAGTTACAAGTATCAATAGAACTGTCTCCCTGGTACCCTCACCTCAGATCAGCTAGAGCAGTATATTATGAACACACTAAGCAGTATCAATCAGCTATCAGTGACATCAAGTAGGTGGCTGTACTGGTACTTTTATAAGTGGTGCATGTACATGTATAGATCGTAATTTTGGAGGTGGTAAAATTTTGGCAAATTGTTAATTTTTGTTGTTTGGTGGGTTTTAATTTGGTGAATTTGAATCCACACCTTGCCATTGAGCATGTACAGTACATAATAGCTTACAAGTTTAAAACACCTCCATATGTAGTAACTGTACATGTAGTTGTGTACATGTAAATCCCTTCCCCCATTAGCTATTACTATGTACATGTAGCTCATTAAATACATATGCATGTATCCTTCACTTCATTCCTCCATATTCCTCTCCATTAGGATGTTAACTAAACTGATCCAATGTACAATATACCTGTCTATTATACATGTATTATCAATGACATTATACTGTATAAGACCTGCTACTATTATTATTCCTCTATCCATTCCTCTCTATTAGGATGTTAACTAAACTGATCCCTGACAATACGGAGGGTTACTATAAGATCAGTTCATTATACTATCAGTTAGGAGAGGAGGAGGATAGTCTGAGGGAGATCAGGGAGTGTCTTAAACTGGACCAGGACCACAAGGATTGCTACCCACTCTATAAAGTAAGGACTGTGTATTATAATGGGGTCTTTGTCACACTGTGTCTGTGTCTCTTTATTAGAAATTAAAGAAGTTAGTGAAGCAGTTGGAGGCAGCTAGAAAGATGATGGAGGAGGAACGGTATTGATACAATATTTTATTTATTTATTTATTTGATTGTTTATTTGTTTATTAGGTTTGAAGAAGCAATTGATAAGTTAAAGAATGCTTTAAAGACTGAAAGTGAAAGTGTTGCTATCCTCATTAAGATCAAGACAAGACTCTGTACCTCTCACACTAAAGTAAGGGCCGGAGTATAACCATTAACTAATGTGTACATGTAGTCATGTGCATGTAATTATTTATGTACATGTACTTGTGTATACATGTACATGTACTGTGATAAAAAATGAAGAATTCTCTGCTTTTCATTTTTTGGCAATTTTTGGCTTGAGACGCTGTACTATATAGTACAGAGACTTTTACCTGATTTTGGACCAACTTTAAAAATTTGTAAAAAAAATCCAATTTTGATCGGAATCAACTCAAACTTGCTACACAACATAAGAACATGTACACGTACATGCATTATAAAATGTAATAAAAATTGAAAATTCTCTACTTTTAATTTTTGGTAAAATTTGACCTAAGACTTTGGCAGATTTTTGAGTTGCGTATCATAATGTACATGTATATACTGTATCATTATTATTATTATTATTATTATTATTATTATTATTATTATTATTATTATTGGGCGAAGCCCACTAAGATGAGTAGAGTTTGTTTGTTTGTCTGTACACGTACGTATTCCGTATCTCCTCTATATATCTGCACATGCCTTGCAGTGCAATAGATTCTAAATTTCAATATTTCATTGAAAGTGGGAGTGGCCGAAAGATAATAAAATGGCTATCAGCATGCAAGAATCAGAAGTTTTCTAGCAGCAACATAAGGTTGAGATTCTACTTTTTTCCAGCTAATAATCTACGAGGCTGAGCCCTTGAATGTTCTACATTGTTTCTAGTTATTATTATTATTATTATTATTATTATTATTATTATTATTATTATTATTAATTCATTCATTCAATAGATCAGTTCATATGATGATGGTATGAAGTGGTGCAATGAAGTCCTTGAACTAGATCCAGAGAACATTGATGTGTTGTGTGATAAGAGTGAACTATATATCAGTAATGAGGAGTATGAGGAAGCTATCAAACTCTATCAACATACACTCAAGATTAACGACCAGTTTCAACGAGTGAGTTACAATACAGTATAGTGGGAAATTTTGGAGGGAATCAAATATGATGTTTTGATAGCCATTCGCCAAAATAAAAATCCACCATTTTGAGCCATTATACGCATGCTCAATGGCACGTGGCCACAACTTTGTCAAATTAAATTCACCAATCACCAAAATTTAGCAATTTTCAAATTTAACACCCACCAAAATTTCCCGCCATACTGTATGTAGTACATGTACATGTACTAAAATTGGTTCATCATCATTATTATTATTAGGCTAAGGATGGTTTGAACAGAGCACAGAACTTATTAAAGCAGTCCCAGAAGCGAGACTATTACAAGATACTGGGAGTGAAGAGGAATGCCTCAGTGAAGGAAATCAACAAAGCTTATAGGAGACTGGCTAAGGAATGGCATCCTGATAAATATGATGGGGAGGATAAGAAGAAGGCAGAGAAGATGTTCTATGATATTGCAGCTGCCAAGGAAGTACTCACTGATAAAGGTACAGTTTGGGATTTTGACTTCTAATTAGAGGGCAATTTTTACCAAGTTTTGGTAGTTTACACCTCTGAGTACACGTAGGCGACAGTTTTTGCTTTAAAATTTTCTAATCTTTGCCTTAAAGTAGATGATAGTTTTTACCTGAAAACTTGGTCATTTTATGCAAGCAAATAAGCTTATAATCACTGTCAGATCTGGAGGGAGTTTATAAGACTTTTGGTCTCCCATATTTGGTCTAGGTCTCCTGAAATCTGTCCCATTTTTCAGCTTTTGGTCTCTCATATTTAGCACTAGAGGTCTGCCTTAAGTCTACCAGTTTTAGTTAGAACATGTATTAGTAGTTATCTATCACTGCTGTTATTATAATATTATTTCATAATATTTTTAGAGATGAGATCAAAGTTTGATAATGGTGAGGACCCTCTTGATCCAGAGCAGCAGCATGGGGGTGGGGGTCACGGCGGGTTCCCTCATGGCTTCCCGTTCGGTGGTGGAGGCTTCACTTTTAAATTTAATTTCTAATAAAATTAAATAATTGATAATACAATCAGCACACAACATCTACAATAACAACAACAAATTATTGTTTTTACAGGGACTAAAAAAATTAATTATAAATAATAATAATTATTTATACATGACAATAAAATATTTCAATTCTCAAGCTACAAAAACAGTAAAACTGCTTCATGGCAACTGGAACTTATTGAACAATGCTATATTAGCCTTTCTTTGTTTGTTCATTTCTGTTAGTTCTAGTGTTGTGAATGAAATGTTGGCAACACTGAAAACTGCATCTTTTTTCCTGTCTATTCCACTCGTACTCCTGATCTAAGGAGCATAATGATAAGAGAGGGAGAGGTGCATGAATATCCACATCTCAATGTTTGCTTTGTACATGCATCAAATCAGTTAGTATTATTAATTTTTTTCAAGAATAACTAGCTGAAGGCCCCACACACAGGCAATCAACTTGTTGCTAGCAGCATTGTGTAC
>NW_003546638.1:38827-40084 GCF_000090795.2 Amphimedon queenslandica | reverse complement strand
GAGTAAACATAACTACTAGGAATCTTTCCCTCATCACCAGACACCAAGGATCTTCCACTCCAATTAAAACTATCAGCCTTCTCATATATCTCCAGCTGCTCTCCCTCACTGAATGAAAGATGATGACTCCATATTCCATGATAGTCAGTACGTGCTGTGTAAATAGATTCTGCTGTTGGTGTATCCAGTGATTGTGTACACTGATCCTTCTCTATACAATATATCAATCAGTTAATGATTTAATTACTAACATATCACATACTCTCAATATTTCCCTTTTCACTCATCAGCAGTTGTACACTAGTTATTGATATATTTTCTTGCAGTAACTCAATCTCTTTCTTATACTCCACTAATGCCTCCTCTCTTCCTGTGATGAGGTAGTATAGACAGATTATACCAGTAGAGTCAGTACCTGCTTTCATTAGGAGAGAGGTTCGGAAATACTGAGTCTCTGATTTCTTTGATTTGAATATTTTATTTATCAACTTCCCTCTAGTCAGTAGCTTCACTTTCAGTTTAGACTCTACAGTAATGACACAATGAGAATTTTAATTTATAAGATAATTGTACTGATTGTTCAAATGATTATCAACTCCACATTACTTTAATACATGCTTTAAGTTAGTACTATACCTGGTGTCTCTAGTCTCCTTTCAATATACTCTATACAAGTAAAAATACATTAATAACATATCTTCATCATTCACTAACTATACCTTTTCTTTTTTTGATGATATTCAGTTGTTTATCTTGTTCAAATATTGATCCTATACCATTAGTATAAGTAACATCAGTAATTGAGTAATAGATCAACTATCACACCTTCTTTGTAGTCAAGTAAAGTCCTCAGTTCTTGTTCCTCTCCATCAGCTAGTTTAATCTCCTCTGCAAGACACTCATTATTCATTACCTATAATCAGTACATAATATTAAACAAGGTCTCATACAGTTACAGTATCTTATACTTTGTATTTGATCCTTTTATCGTAGACAGTGTAGTGGCCAATGGTTAGTCTAATTAAATTGAATTCCTTCATCAAGACAGTTAGGTTGTCTTGTGCTTCCAAGAGAAGAGCAGCTAGTAAATGATGTGGACCATAACAGATGATAATGATGGAGTTCCCACTATGAATGCTTCGTACAATAATCCTCTTGTTTAATTCTTTAAATGCTTCCTCTAAGAGATTACGTATGTCATCAAGTGAATGCTCCTCTGGTTCCCATCCCAAAGTAAACTGAATTGTTTCACAAATG
>NW_003546638.1:33220-38729 GCF_000090795.2 Amphimedon queenslandica | reverse complement strand
GACCTCTGATCTCATTAAAATCACGTTTATGTGCCGAATTGAAGAAGAATGGGCCAGCTAGATGATAAAAAAAATAATAATCTCATTAACTGTTAACTACAGCAATTTAACATGCAACTTCACAAATTAGTGAAAATAAAGTTTAATGTTACCTGATGATACTGGTTCACTTGTATTAGTAGAGAATAATGTAAAATATAATATTAATGTAATAATAAAAAATATGCATAAGTCTAATAAAACTGAAATCAAAACAGAAAAATAATAAAAATTATGAATAATAAAGGAGAAAAAAACTAAAAAAATAATAGAAATATAAGCCAATGATCTGGTTTTGTGAATAAGAATGCCTACAATAATATGAAATAATAATAATAATCATTATTAATAATTATAATCATACTTGCTGGTCGAGGTACTGGTGAGCTAAGAGTATCATCATCTGAAATTATAATGTATATGAAAATTATTGACCAATGCCACAGAAGTTATACTAATGTATGGAATAGATTATTCATATTCCTTAAGGTATTAATGAATTTTATTGAGCAGAACTGAGCCCCACCCTATCAGAACTGCAATACATAACACAATTCCTTCGCTATCAGCCAATACTTTTATGATACAATCCAGATAATGGGTTTATTTATGCTAGAGATGTTATGGAAATAAGACTACAACTGCCATTTCTAATATATGGATATAAATATGCAACTAGGGACAGGTTGAAATGAAACTGCATTAAATATCACATCATACACTAAGACTAAGTATAGCGTAATAAGTAGAATACACACACACACAGTCAATACTAATACAATCAGTGATATTAACTTACTCTCTTGATCTAACTTGTCAGCTACAGCATTCTCATTCATAGATTTAAGAGCATCTGACAGTGAGTCAAAGGTAGCTCCTCCTTTACTATCAACATTATCAGCTCTACGTAACCACTGGGAGAGACACTCTGTCAAGCAATCATTAGTTGTGACATTGTCTCTTTTAATGGCGTCCAGTGTGTCCTTATGTAGTCCTAGTCTCAGTCCCAACTCATGCCATTTTATCTGAGGGAAACCACATCTCTTTAACAGATCAAGTACATCAATAAGTTGAGCTATAAAACATAATATATAAATATATTACAGACTACAGTTAATGGATTATTACTAATAGTCAATGGAGAAGTGAAGAGAGAAGGAGAAGGAGAGCTGCTGTTGCTTTTGGTAGCCATTTCTTGCAGTTAGGTCTAGGGTGGGGCTGGTTAAACAACGACGTTCCGTTTTTATGACGTCATAATTAATAATGGCAAAAAAACAAGATTAATAATAAAATCAGCATTCAGCAACAATAAAACCGACAATAAAATTACAAAGAGGACTTATAAAAATTCATGAAATAAAACTTTCAAACTTGATCACAAATATTAGCATGCTCCAGCTAAAATTAAACTAGTTTCCCACGGCAACTGTCACCATGACAATCGGGGAAAGGGAAGGTGGTTGGTATAATATTCATTTGAGTAGTGAACTCATAAGTACTGTTATCAGCAGGACCTTTGAATGAAACCTAAAGGAGTATAGGAAATCAGGACATAATGTTTAATGTACAGTACAGCCTATGGATACTCTCTATAGGGTACACCTCCATTTAACGGACAGCACCTAGTGTACCAATTACATTCCTTACTGTATAAAATAACCTCCACATAAAGGACGCCTCTGTATAACAGAGATACAATGTCCATTATATAGAGGTTATTTAATAGTTTTAACTTTCAAGTTTTAGAGGATACATTGTGTTACTCTCAATTTCAAAAAAGTTTTGAAAACTAACTTGGATAAAAAATCCAGTCCAACCAACTTTAGGAGCAGAACGACTTGCAACATACTTACCAGGAGCCTATAATAAAGTGATATATCAATATTAGTACACCATTAATAATGATTATTAGCTAACCACTGGTTGGAGTTTAGTAGGGGTCCACAGTACAGGGTGTACTTCAGTTCTTCCATCAGGTCCTGCTATTAGCAGTCGGAAGTCCCTCCTCTCATCTCCAATAGTGTTAGCATGATACACCACCACCTCCAGTGGCTCTGTAGTAGTCAGTAGAGTAATACTACCATCAGTGGTGTTCTGTTGGAGTGACCAACTGAATACTGGACGAGGGGAATTCTAAAACATGAGAAACGAAATTTAAAAATATTGATGTCCTTATGATGTGTAGCAGATTTGAGCTGGTTCTAACTTCACTTTTTCAAGTTACAGCCATTTTAGAAAATTGCCGAAATTCTGAAAAATACCCAAGGCTATAGCCCATGGTTTGTTCCAAAAAATGGCTCCAAAATCATTCCAAATTTTTATTACATTTTCTGATACATCTTGATGTCCTTATGCTGTGTAGCAGGTTTGAGCTGATTCCGACTTCAATTTTTCAAGTTACAGCCATTTTAGAAAATTGCAGAAATTCTGAAAAATACCCAAGGTTATAGCCCATGGTTTTTTCCAAAAAATGACTCCAAAATCACCCCAAATTTTTATTACATTTTCTGATAAATATTGATGTCCTTATGCTGTGTAGCAAGTTTGAGCTGATTCCGACTTCAATTTTTCAAGTTACAGCCATTTTAAAACAACACTCAATACCAGATTACCATGTGTTGGTATGGTAACAATTACTGCAATGCTGCTTTATGAATTAAACTGAAGTATAATTATGCACATGTATCATCAATTTGTGGTCACAAAAACATCATCACAATACTCTAACTGTGTAAAGAGATACTGGATGTACTTACTGTTAGTATTGAGAGATAGAATGCTCTGATATCAAACATCAGCATTGTAGCATGACCAGCTAGGGAATGCTCAGCATTTGGCATTGTCCTATGGAATAAAAAAATAATTAAAATTATTAAAAAAATTAATAATAATGCTAACTCTTACCTCAAATATTTGTCTCCTTTAAGATCATCCCAGAAGTAGTAAGAGTCATCAGGTAAGAAGAACTCATCACCACTAGTGGTAACTATCATCTTAGGCATAGTATATCTGTCAATGTAAGCTATTGAGGATAATAATAATAATAACAATAATAATAATAATAATAATAAATAATATTATTGTTTCCTTACAATATGGATCAACAATTGAAGCTATTTTCTGAGTAGAAGGATCATCAAGGTGCTCAGTTACATTGAGGTCATAATAATCATTAAAGGCAAAGGTCCACCCACCCAGTGACCTGTAGTGATGGTGCAGGTTCTACAATAAAAGAATCATCATTAATAATTATCATCCTGTTACTGTAAAGCTATAAAAATAGTGGAGGAAAGTAAATTTTGAATAAAAAGAGCAATTAATGTGTCACTGAGCATGTGAATAATGAACTGGCTGGTACTATAATGATAGTTTTATTACAGAACAACCAGTCATCAATGCCCCATTATATACCCTGTACTATTATCCAGTATACAGTATTATAGTTATTAGTATACCTTAACCATATTCAGTAGGTCCATTACTATTGGTACTATAGCAACCACTCTCTTATCAACAGCACCAGTAGTCCATGTAGTCCACCCACGCTATTAATGAACATTATTAATTAATTAATTAATTATTATTTATTACTTTGGAGGCTCCTGCTATTACAAATTTCTGGACGTCAAATGACTTTTCTTTCTTATTTACAAAATCAGTGACAGTGTCCATAGCTCGTACAACAGCCTTCATTAATAAAATAATAATAATAATAATATTACTATTATTATTATTATTATTATAAAATCAGACACAATGTAGAAGACAAGAGAGAGACAAAAAGGGAAACCCCATAGAAAAAAAAAGACAGGGACAAAACAAAAAACAGGAAAAAAAACCAAAAACAAAACACAACAAAATAAAAACAAAAAGTCCTACAGTTGACCATCCACCTCTGGAGACAAGATGGAAGATCTACCCAACCACATCTGGGCATTGGATCGCCACAGAGTCACAGACAGTCTATTATTATTGTTATTATTATTATTATTATTATTACTTTAGTCATTGGTAGTCTCAGTAGCCATTCAGGATCCTTAGTGTCAATGACTTGTGAGTAGTAGTACCAAGTGAAGGCAATGATGGCATCTTCACTCCTTCTCTTTTGCATTGGGTCAGCCTGCAAAATAATGAAAACAAGTCCAATTCAATTTTGTGCACTAATCATTATTAGCAAAATGCAATGATAATATTAGCAAGAGTAGATGATGGTTGATATGTGTATAGTTGTTAATAAGCAAGGCTGTATACTGCACTAATATGAGTAGCAGGTGTGGGTGTGTGTGTATGATAGTCAAATATAAACAGAAAGTATTTACTGTAAATGTTATTGGTTGATTTGGAATCTGAAAGAGAGTCGCTGTCACGCTACACACGAGAGAGAGAGAGAGTGGGGGGAATTATACTGTTAAGTTCATAACAATTAAACAATATCTTACGATCCTGTTGTGATAGAAAGCACTCTTGGAAGCAGTAAATCCTCACTACTGGGACTAGGAAGACTGAGAACAAAAAATAAAATAAAATAATCAACTAATGATGCTATATCCATACTCTGTATTGGTGTTAGATCCACCAGTCACATAAATGAATGCAGTATCAGTTGATTTAACTTTATCAGGTACATTAATAACTAAGAAATGCCACCAAACTGATCTATCACAAGTTGCAGCTAAACAATGAACAAAAAATGAGGCTATGAATATAAAGGTTACTCTACCGTCAAGCCACGTTTGAGAGGTCAAGTTTATGTAGTAAGTTGTATATCCATCATTTCTCTCAGGCTCTCCTATTAACTGGTACTTATAGGTAGGGTCAGGTTTATTCACATAGTCATCTAGCGGTGTGGACTCTACACTGGAGGAGAAATAGAGCAGACAGCAGTAGAACAAGACTCGGAACATCATTTGCCCTTGATGAGCTTGCAGACACCTAGCCACTCCCTCTAAAGCAGACTGCAAATTAATTAATTAATTAATTAATTATGCAAAAATTCACACTAAAATGATTGTGATTAGTAACCTCTATAGAGGTTCTAGTTTATAACAATTATTACTATACAATGTACATGATACTTAAGTGTTTAACGATTGATAACCATCTATTTCATTAGTTACAGAGTTTAGCTTCTATTAGCTCAGTAAAACTAATATTGATTTCCCTCTCTGGTTCATAAGGCTCAGTATCAGGTAGAGAGAACTTTCCTTCAGTCTCTTTGATTGCTTTAATCTTTTCCTTAGACACTGTATCATCATCCAACTGTAATGATAGTAACTGATCATCGGTTACATTTAGGACTGTCCCTTCTTTATAATCAGACAGTAATGGAGTATAATCTATGGGTGATAGTTCTAATGTTTTAAAAGCAATCACAGACCCAATGGAAGGAATGGAGACAAGAGAAGGATATTTGGAATAATCCTTTTCCTCCTTTATTACTTTCTCTTTCTCCTCTACTACTTCTGTAACT
>NW_003546638.1:8694-32362 GCF_000090795.2 Amphimedon queenslandica | reverse complement strand
TTGTGCTTGCACATGTGCCTAGGCATGCATGACTGCCTAGCCACACCCCATACAATTTTTGGTAATAATAAAGAAATTATTTATTGCAAAGGGCCCCTAGTTTTAATCTTCCCCTGGGCCCCATGTCTTCTCTCAGCGGGCCTGATTGTGATTAGTAACCTCTATAGAGGTTCTAGTTTATAACAATTATTACTATACAATGTACATGATACTTAAGTGTTTAACGATTGATAACCATCTATTTCATTAGTTACAGAGTTTAGCTTCTATTAGCTCAGTAAAACTAATATTGATTTCCCTCTCTGGTTCATAAGGCTCAGTATCAGGTAGAGAGAACTTTCCTTCAGTCTCTTTGATTGCTTTAATCTTTTCCTTAGACACTGTATCATCATCCAACTGTAATGATAGTAACTGATCATCGGTTACATTTAGGACTGTCCCTTCTTTATAATCAGACAGTAATGGAGTATAATCTATGGGTGATAGTTCTAATGTTTTAAAAGCAATCACAGACCCAATGGAAGGAATGGAGACAAGAGAAGGATATTTGGAATAATCCTTTTCCTCCTTTATTACTTTCTCTTTCTCCTCTACTACTTCTGTAACTAATGACGCATTATCATCATCATCACTGGAGAAATAAACGTGAGATGACTTACTACTGCTACTACCCTGTACTGCCTTTGTGACTGATTGTTTGGTGGTTGAAGGTCTAGTAGGAAGTTTATTGGGAGCAGGAACATCGGTCACTGGTGTACTAGTTTGTTTAATGGTTGATGATTTATTGACCGATAGCTTTTTAGTAGACGATTTACTAGCTGATGGTTTAGGATTCAAAGATTTATCGGTGGTCGTTGTCTTAGAAGCAAACGGTTTACTGGTTGAAGATTTGCTGTTTAACAGTTTAAAGGTCATTGGTCTACTGGTCGATGGTCTGCTACTGGTTAATGGTTTAGTCGGGTGTGGCCTGGCCTTAATTTCAGATACACGTGGTTTAGTTCCAGATCTGAGACTGGAGGATTGAGATGAGCTTTTACTTGATTTAACATCCACTGACTCTTTGAGAAGCACTTCGTCATCACTACTGTCACTAGTACTGCTACTGCTACTGTCTGATTCTGAGCTGCTGCTAGTTAAAGCCAGTTTAACGTGCTTTGTCTTGTTTTCTGCTTCTTTACTAGAGTCAGATTCAGAGCTACTGCTACTACTATTGCTTGAACCGGATATGAGCTTAGTCACTTTTTTATTCTTTTTCTCTTTCCATTCTGCTGCTATTCCTCTCCCCTTTTTAGGATCCACCTCATCCCCTAGTTTAAAGGAGACATCAATCACGTCATTATCCTTAATGATGTTAATGCTTTCAAGAGGAGGGAGCAAGTAATGGTCCATGTGAAGGAGTAATGGCTGATTACTGAGACCATATCTATCAGCAATGAGATAAGAGAGGTCTGATATGAACCTACAATCACTGATATTGAAGAGCATCCAGACTTTACGATTATACTGAAGGGAAGGGACGGGGAATTGGAAACGAATCCTAAGGCGAATGGACTCCATTTTATTACTAATAGGAGAAGTAGGTGTGCTCATTATGATTAATGAGCCACACCTTCAACGCGTGGGCGTTGGTGGGCAATTTTTGCTGCAATCTTGCATAACTTTAAAGATGGAGAGGTGGTCTGGTCGCGTTGCTTTAGTCACAGGAGCCAGTGCAGGTATAGGAGAGGAGATAGCCCGCCAGTTGGTGACTAGTGGAATGATAGTGTACGGGGCAGCAAGGAATGTACAGAAGATACAGGTAATGGGAGGAATTGATAATTATGAGGGATCACGTGATCTGCTTGCTACCTTTAGAATGACAATTAGCATAAGTTTATTTCATCAAAAAAGTGTCATCAAAATTATTTTTGTCTTGCTCAAATTGCTGAATTATTGGTGTGAGTGTGAATTAGTGAATTCTTTGCAATTTGTGGATTTTATAATTAATAGCGATTTCTTTATAAAAGTACCAATGACAAGTATCGTAATTATTGCTGCAATTAATCATAATTGACCTGCAAAAAGCAAGAGTTATATAATAATAATATGAATATTAACATTAATCTTATCTTATATTATTTCAAGTATTTGTGATTACATGCAGGCTCTGTCAGATCAGTTATCAGGTAGTCCTGGTAAACTGATAGCCATCAAATGTGACGTGAAGAATGAAGAAGAAGTAAAAAGAGTCTTCAAACAGATCAAAGAGGAGACCAATGGAGGTGGAGCTGATGTGTGTATTAATAATGCTGGAGTCTCTCATGATGGGACACTACTGACTGGTAGCACTGATGACTGGAGGGACATGCTTGATGTGAGTTTAATGAATATTAACAGTATAACCTCCTCCTATTGTGGACACTCTAAAATAAGGACACCTCTATAATGAGGAGGGGTAGTATCAGTCCCAATACAATAGTAATGTGTATTAATGAACCTCTGAAATAAGGACAGGTTCATAATCAGGAGCTAGGGTATTATTGGGTCCCAAGGTGTCCGGAATAGACAGGATTGACTGTATAACTTATAAAAGCTTGTAAATAATGACCTGTTTTATTATGGTGGATTATTGTTAGGTGAATGTACTGGCCCCTAGTGTTATAACTCGTGAATTTATGAATGATATCAAATCAAGGAAAATTGATGATGGACATATTGTCTTCATAAACAGGTAATTAATAGTATTATTAAAGTGGACGCTCTCTATAGCGTACACCTCCATTTAACGGACAGCACCTAGTGTACCAATTACATTCCTTACTGTATAAAATAAACTCCACATAAAAGACACCTCTGTATAACAGAGATACTTTCTTGCACTGTTATTATTATTGTTGTTATTATTGTTGTTATTATTTTTATCGTTGTTTTTATAGTATGTCTGGTCATCGTGTTACTAACTATTCTCATTTCTATTGTGCCACTAAATATGCTGTGACTGCACTAGTTGAAGGGATAAGACAAGAATTGAGAGAAATGAAAACCAACACTAGAATAACAGTAATCAATAATTATAATAACTTATAATATTTTTATTATTAATAGGCTATATCTCCTGGTCTAGTTCGTACTGAGTTCAGAGGACGTGCTTCAAAAGCTGCTGATATAGAGCAGTCAAAGAAAGACTATGACTCACTAGTGTATAATGTGAGTAATGACTGGAGGGGAGTCACTGATTCATGTACATGTACTGTTGTTGTTTGAAGTTGCTTTAAAATTAGGCAAAGCATATACATGTTCTTATGCTGTGTAGAAAGTTTGAGCTGATTCTGATCAAAATTGAATTTTTATGAATTTTTAAAATTGCTCCAAAATTGGGCCAAAGTCCCTGTACTGTAGTACATTGTCTCAGGCCAAATTTTGCCAAAAAATGAAAAGTAGAAAATTCTTCATTTTCATTACGTTTCCTGTTACATGTTCTCATGTTGTGTAGGGTCAACCTCTAGAGGCAGTTGATATGGCTTCAGCTGTTCTGTTTGCATTATCAGCACCACCAAGAATGGAAGTAAGCTGATATTCTCATTAATTATTATTATTATTAATCATTACTATTAGGTTAATGATATTTATATCAGGCCAACCGCACAAGTTCATTAAAAAGAAATGGAGAAAGTGCTTGTCAGTATTATTAACATTTGTGATGCCTGAATTTTTTTTGATTTTAGTAAAAAAACTAAAGCTGCTAAAAGTCATTTAAAAATAAGACTTGACTGCAATTTGCATCAACGCAATTCATGAGTAATCTTCATGCACTGAACCTATTATCCAAACTGGCATGGAGTTTATGTTCAAATTATCACTTGGACAGTTCAAGTTTTGTCTCACAACAGTTTTAGTTTCCAATGTTACACAAACTTTTTAGATGCAGAATAAACAGAGAAAGTAGTTTTTCTGAAAACTTTTATAATACTGATGTACATTTAATCTTGTTCAGTTTCGTCAGATTATCAGTGCCAGTATAAGGCATACTACATAGGCCTAGGAATGATTCAAAAGTTGAGGGGGCTCAACATTAAAAAGCATGACTTAGCATGTGAACATGGGGGCTAAGCCCCTTTTGCTGAAAAGTTGGGGGGCTTCAGCCCCCCCCCCCCCCCATTCCTACGCCTATGTACTATAAAGGGAATGCAAGATAAATTCACTGAGTATGTACATAGTACATTGAGGTTGATGCATATTTGGGACTTTTGGGTGGGGCTAAAAATTACCAATAGTGGATTTTTTATTTTAGGCAGTGGCTTTATTCTCTACACTTTTACACAAGTGATTTTCTGATAGTTGCTGCTAATTAAGTTGTCTATCTATGGTTGCAGCATAAGCCAAGATGTCTTCTGACCTCGATTTTGAGGACAAGTCATGTTGGTTTGCATTTAAAGAGCGAGATCATGAAGAAGCTGTTCGCCTACTACCATTAGTGAAGGAACCAAAGAGAATTAAAAGAAAATATATAATATGGGATAATACTAGTTTACTCCACTTTTCTTCAAAAAATGGCTGGCTAGCTGTTACAAAAGAATTGGTCACCAAGTATCACTGTGACCCACACGAAAGAGATGGTACAGGCCAGAGCTGTCTTCATTATGCTGCACAATGTAACCATGTTGATGTGATGAGGTATCTCATTGATGAGTGTCACTGTGATGTAATGGCCGTTGATTGGAGGGAACGAACACCTCTTCATTTGGCTGCTGATTTAGGCCATTCTGAAGCTATTGAATGCTTACTATCGACTCGTAAATGTGATCCACTGGCTAAAAATGATGAAGGGAGAACACCATTACAGCTATAGCTAAAGAGTGGCAGCAGAAGAGTATCGCCAATAACCTTCCTATTTTTAAACAGTTTGGTAATTTGAAATCATCGCATCCAATTGATTCTTCTGTTAACGTTCTCCTTGTGGGTAATCCTGGAGCTGGTAAAAGTACTCTTAGTCACGTCATCAATGACACAGCTAGTTTTACGCTTCTTGGTTCCTTTAGAAATGTTGGAGGGGTAGTGCCCTGTACTGCTGGCATCATTCCTTATAAACTACAACACAAGACACTGGGTAACATCATTCTTCATGATTTTGCTGGTCATTCAGAATACTACTCTAGTCACAGTGCTGTCATTGAGAATCTGTTACAAGGTTCTGGTGGTGTGTTCCTGATAGTAGTCAATATACTGGAGAAGGAAGCAGTGAAACAGTTTCATCAGTGGCTAACAGTTGTGAGAAATGAAGCACAGAAAGCTCTTAATGAATGCCATGTTATTGTAATAGTCAGTCATAAGGATGTGATTACTGATCCTGTTGAAAGGAGAAGGAGAAAGGAAGAAATACAAGAGATTATTGTAAGGGAAAAATGCGATAGAGTCTTCTTAGATTGTCGTAAGCTTGGTGGGAGTGGTATGGATTCCTTCTTTAAAAAACTGTCTAGTGCCTGTGAGTCCATTCGTAGTACAAGTGGAAAGAATTTGAGTCTTTATTGTCACATGATGTATGGTCTACTGGAGGAAAGGAAAGAGAATATACTGACCCTCTCTGATGTAATGTCTGCTACTAAGGACAATAATGAATATAATTTATTAGATAAAAGAAAAGACGTCTTAGATGCTCTTCATTCGTTGCAGTCAACTGGTTTGATCAGTGTTCTTAAAAGTGAAGGCAAGGTATGGGTTGTTGTGAATAAGGGTATACTACTAACTGAGGTGAATGGGATTCTTTTTGCTCCAGAGACATTTGAAGAACACGTTGACATTGCTAGCAATACTGGTATTGTTAGTGTGTCTAGTCTGACTAGACTCTTTCCTGAATATGATCCTGACATGTTGATCTGTTTCCTAAAGAAGATGGAACTCTGTCAAGAAGTAGATCCATCTTTCCTTAGATTGACAAACCTCCATCAGTTAGGAGTGGAAGAGGAGGAGGAGGAAGGGAGAGAAAGAAGAGGAGAAAGGTTGTTGTTCTTTCCATGTCTTTTGTGTACTGATAGACCTGATGAGGTGACTAGTGAAGTGTACCAGTTTGGTTGGTGTCTACAGTGTACTAGTAAACATCATTTCTTTCCTCCTCGATACTTCCATGTCCTCTCATTACATCTTGCTTACAAAATGGCTCTACCTCAAGAAGATGACAGGTTAAATCGCTACTGTACATTTTGGAAGAATGGACTTTATTGGTCTAATGGTCATGGTGTAGGATCACTGGTAGAGATTGTGGATGA
The DNA here is from genome assembly GCF_000090795.2 of Amphimedon queenslandica. Classification (NCBI taxonomy): domain Eukaryota; kingdom Metazoa; phylum Porifera; class Demospongiae; order Haplosclerida; family Niphatidae; genus Amphimedon; species Amphimedon queenslandica. Next base: position 26,120 of record NW_003546638.1, on the reverse strand, counting down.
GAGCCAGTGTGTACTAGTAATGATGTCCTGTGAGAAAGGTTACAGTGACAATATGGTGTCTCTAAGAAGAGATGTGATAGGAGAGGTAATGAGTGTTTATAAAGAATCCTGTCCCAGTCTAGAGGTAAAAGAGTTAGTTATTGATCCTAAAGAACTAGCCTATCCTGTGAATACACCAAGAGAAAGGACAGTGTATAGTGTAAAAGCTGTACTCTCAGCAGTAGTTGAACAACGACCATTTCTAGTTACCACTGGTACTAAGCGTACAGAATTGAAGGAGATCCTACCTGATGAATCATTATCAGATATTAGTAACCTGTCACTATTAGGAGGACGTGATATTAAAGTAAAAATTATAACACACACAAACATTAATAAAAGCTTAATCTTGTGGGCCCATGCATGATCATTCCCAAGTCACTAAATTGCTTGTAGCCTTTATCATTATTGGGTGCATAGCTTAATTTAATTTACTACTACAATAAATTATACAGTACTGATGTATATCACCTTGATAAGCAAGCATGCACACTGACAAATATCAGTTATTATTATTATTATTATTATTATTATTATTATTGTATAGAAAGTGACTGGAATAACTGAAGAATTCAAGGCACCATTGACTGCAATGAAGCTAGGTATGTCCGTAATTTGTACCCATTAGTGGGAGTATATGCAGGGATCATGGATCAGTCCCTTTACTATTGGAGTGTGTAATTCAATTTGATTATTATCTTTATAGATATTAAAGATCTTGATATTGTCATTGAAGAGCTAACAATACTCAATCAAGTACCTTGCTATATATGGCATGATCTTGGTCTTCAGCTAGGACTCTATCAGCCTACACTAGAAGACATCAATGAAGATAATAATGGAGACTCTAAGAAGTGCTTCAGACAGTGTATGTCTGCCTGGTTAAGAGAAGAAGATAAAGTGAGAGAGAAAGGAGGTCCCAGTTGGTCATCATTAGCTACAGCACTGGATAAAGAAGGAAAGCATCACATTGCTACTAACATTAGAGATAAATATTGTTTTAACTGTTGAATTAATAATAGATGTAATGCTCTGTTTAATGAGATTCTCCACTTTTATATTTTACCTGACACATGCATATGTTCTTAAGCTGTGTATCAACTTTGAGCTGATTCCGGATCAATTTTTTAATTTGGATCAAAGTCCCTGTATAATAAATACATAGTGTCAGGCCAAATTTTGCTAGAAATGGCAAAAATGAAAGGTAGCAAATTCTCAATTTTTATTACACTTCCTGTTACATGTTCTCGATCTCATGTTGTGTAGGGTCAACCCCTAGAGACAGTTGATATGGCTTCAGCTGTTCTGTTTGCATTATCAGCAGATTCAGCACCACCAAGAATGGAAGTAAGCTGATATTCTCATTAATTATTATTATTATTAATTATTATTTTTAGGTTAATAATATTTATATCAGGCCAACCGCACAAGTTCATTAAAAACTGATGAGAGAGAGAGTGTGTGTGATGATAATTTGATATTTATTTGATTTAAAAGTTACAGCTGCTAAAAAGTGATTCATGAAATGACTTGAATCCAATCAATATGACTCCAGTCTCCTCATCAACCTTCACTGGATATACATCCAAACGCTCAGTTCTACTTGACGGATGAAGGATAGAGCCAGTACTCATATCAAAACAATATTTGTGCCAAGGACAGACTATACAGGGACCTTTCGAACCAGTCCAGTCTTCAATGTCACCTAAATGAAGAGGACCACCTATTGAAAGAGAAATTGAGTAATAATGTAGGAACATTTAATGACATTTCACTTTCTGTATTTGGTTATCTGGGACCAGTTACTAACATTAACTCATCAGTTGACAACTGTTCTACTATTGATATAACATGGACGCTCCTACAGTTTATGGTGGAGTGTCTATACAGTACTACATACTAAGAATATATGATGCTATTACTGGTAATCTAGTGAATTTTGTATCAGTATATGATACCAGTTACCAGTTTGTGGATAATATTTTATTTATTTATCGTTATACATAATTTTAACTGGAAAAAAATGAATTATATTGTCACTACTGTACAGTGGGTGCTTCTGTTGGGTAACACTGTTTTGGAGCTTGAAACACTAAAATTATAAAGTGGTACCGAGTGCATTCTGATCAAAATTTAACTACTAAATCTTTTCAAAAAGCAATCGGCTAAATTTTTATGCTACAGCTATATACATGTACATATTATTGCCTTTTTCCAGCCTACAATGTCACCTTCACTACTCACTCCCTCTCCCTCTCTCTTACCAGCATGAGGACACTTCTTATCAATACAGTATAGCTTGTTCCTGACATAGAATACAGCTAGCTGTCGTCCATTTAACTCAAACTCTATTCCTTCTCCTTCAGACCCCTTCCTCCTTCTCTCCCCTAGTGCTTCTCCTGATCTATTGCCTCCCTCTATTTTATGATCATCTCTAGCTTGTCTTTGACTAATAGCATGATCCTTTACATTGTTAAATGACAGCTCTGTGATGTTAAGAAGGATTATAATGTCAGTTATTATGACAAATAGGCACTGACTACTTCATAGTGTTAATGTACATTACAAATAGATAAGTGAAAATTAGACTGTTTTTGCAACTAACCATTCATTAATTTACAACCTAACAAAACACAAACAACTGAAACTGCATCCTCTACAACCTTAGTGTTAGGACAAATATATACATGTAGACCCACTAATCTTTTACTATTAGTTGCAGGCATTAAATAATCACAGATTAATTTATATCTATTGTTTTTCTAACCGGGAGGAAGTGGAAAGTACATTAATTCATTATCATCGTTAGATTCTTTGTCAGTTTGTTTTTGATTGCCTTCACCACCTGAACGAGACTCCATGCGTGTGGGTGGGGTAGTGGGCGTGGTTATGAGTTTGCAGAAAATTAGGGTGGGGCTGGCCAGCTTACAAGATTTCTTGGATTGCAGAGGTGATTCTCATAAATGAAGATGATGTTAGCTGGTAAACTGATGTACAGTTTAATGATAATAATTGTCATCATTAATACTATCAATGGAAACTGTCCTGATGATGAGAAGGAATTAGCTTCTCCCGCAGTTGTTATCATCACAAACACTAGTGTTAATGCTAAACCAGGTACAATGACATGCCATTCCATATTAATGTACAATTATTAATGTTTCTAGCTAATATTGATTGCATTGATCTAAATCTATTTCCAATTGATTGTAAGGAATGGAAAAATTCAGGATTTAAAAGAAGTGGAGTATATCTTATAAAACCAGATAATAATGGTCTGCCTTTCCAAGTATATTGAGTATTTAATCTATACTTTATGATTATACACCACAGGTATACTGTGATATGGAGACTGATGGGGGTGGATGGACTGTATTTCAGAGGAGACAAGATGGATCTGTTGATTTTTATAAATACTGGACTGACTACGAGAATGGATTTGGTAACCTTACTGGTGAGTTTTGGTTAGGACTGAACAAGATATGGCGACTTACTAATAAAAGAGCAAACACACTAAGAGTGGACCTGGGAGACTTTGATGGAAGCACAGCTTATGCTAACTACTCTACATTCAGCATTAGTGATGGTAGCACTGAATATATACTAACAGTAGGAGGATTTAACTCTGGTACTGCTTGGGATAGTTTGTCTGAGCAGCATAATGGAAGGAAATTCAGTACAAGAGATAAAGATAATGATGGTTATGACTGTGCTAAGCAGTGCACTGGTGCCTGGTGGTACAATCACTGCTTTTACTCTAATCTTAATGGACAATATTTCAGTACTTCAAATCATCTGCAAGGAATCATTTGGACCTCTTGGGAACCAACAAATCTCAAGTTTACTGAGATGAAAATTCGTCGTAATAATTAATACTGTCCCCTTTATAACAATCATAAAGTTTGGAGCATATTTTTGCTGTTTTTGCTCATGAGTACTCATAGATATGCTACAACTCTATACATTTTGAAAAAGCCAATTAAAGAGACAATTTTTTAGGTTTAAAATGTGGGGCTGCCTTATTTGCAAGCAAAGGAAGATGAATGGGTACTGGCATGTTGCTTAATTATGTGTAATAGCTAATGTGTGTGGGCGTTGTATACAGTATAGCTGAGTTAGCATTATTTGCAACAAATTAGGGTGGGGCTGACTGGTAAAGAAATTTTCTAGGTTTGTGCATTCATATTAATCAAGATGATGTTAGCTGGTAAACTGATGTACAGTTTAATGATATTAATTGTTATTATTAATACTGTCAATGGAAATTCCTGGCCTGATGATAAGAAGGAGACAACTTCCCCAGTTGTTATCATTGCTAACACTAGTGTTAATGCTACACCAGGTATATACTGTAATGGAATAATATTGTAACTATTTTAATGATTGACTTTATAGAATGTGTAGTACCTACTGATTGTAAAGCTTGGAAAGAACTGGGAGTTAAACAAAATGGAGTATATCCTATCAAACCAGATAATGGACCAGCTTTCCAAGTAATGTTTAATTGTATTATTGGGGCGAGCCTGAGCTCGCCCCACTGAAGCGAGAAAGCGTCTGTATGTATGTATGTATGTACGGGCATGATAGGGTCGTCTAACTATCATTAAAGTTAAATAGCCTAATCTTCATTGAAAGCGGGTGTGGTCACAATGATAAAATGGCGGCCATAAGCAAGTCTGAGCTTACTTTGCAGGAAACGGTCAGCTAGATAAGGCTAAACTGCTGTCTGAAACTTCTCTAGCAAGAATAAAAGTTGGGAGAGCAGATATACAGTCTTTTCCTCGGTATAAAGGATTCTGCTAAGGTGAATGCAAGTGAGAAAGCTGCATGTACTGTACTGCTAGCTGCATGTACTGTACTGCTGGCTGCATTCATGCATCATTAGGTGATGTTTCTTCTCTAGGAGCAAGCCTAGGTAAACAAAGCAGATATACAATCTTCAAACATGATTTGTTCAGTGACTGCTTCTAACTATAAGCAAGATAACTTTAATTTAAGCAAGATGACTACAAGATACTGAATTTAGACATGTGCAATTGCTTTGCTAGCTCATACATGTAGCTCATACAGCACATAATCTATAGCTTGCTTAGGCTCGCCCCTTTAATGTTTTACATTCGTCTAGTACTTTATAATTATACACTATTGGATCACAGGTATACTGTGATATGGAGACTGATGGTGGTGGATGGACTGTATTTCAGAGGAGACAAGATGGATCTGTTGATTTCTATAAATACTGGACTGACTACGAGAATGGATTTGGTGACCTTACTGGTGAGGTTTGGTTAGGATTGAGCAAGATTTATCGTCTTACTAAAGAAGGATCAAACACACTAAGAGTGGACCTGGAAGACTTTGAAGGGAACACAGCTTATGCTAACTACTCTACATTCAGTATCAGTAATGCTAGCACTGACTTTATACTAAAGGTAGGAGACTATAACTCTGGCTCTGCTGAGGATAGTATGACTGGTCATAATGGAAGGAAATTCAGTACAAGAGATAGAGACAATGATGGCAATGATTGTGCTCAGACTTTCACTGGTGCTTGGTGGTACACTAGGTGCTATTTTTCAAATCTTAATGGTCAATATTTTAATTCTTCAACTACAAATCGACAAGGAATCATTTGGGTTACTTGGAGACTAATCACTCTTAAATTTACTGAAATGAAATCTCGTTGAAATAATGATAACAATGAAACATTGTCCCCTTTTGACTGATGTAGCTTATAGTATGCTGTATTGAGTTGTACATGTATTTTTGTTGTTAATTTTATGTTCAACTGTTCTGTTGCAAGTTACACTTTTCCATTCTCTTTCCTTAAATTTGTTTCCTGCAACTCTATGCAGCCAATATTATGCAATAATTTTAAGGCGTGGCGGAATGTGAAGGGTGGGGCTGGTTTATTTGCAAAACAAAGATGGGTGCTGGAGCTTCAAAAGCACAACCAGGAGTACACGTTGTTGTAGCCCAGTCTAACGAGGACGGGAGCATAAGAGCAGAACACCTTCCAACAGAAAACAGAGAAAGTAAAGAGGATGCATATACTATAATACTGATTATCACTCATTATTAGGTGATGGTGATAGAAGGAGGAGTAGGCCAGTACTACACAGTAACTCACCTCAATACAGCAGAGGAAAGAGAAGGCCCCGTCATGAGGAACCACACTCTCTTTCCTCATCTCCTCCTACTGGCTCTCATTCTTCTCCTTCACCTGCTGCAGTCACTGGACAGGGTCCTGAGTTCAAGATATTTAAAACTATTGATAATAATGAGTACACTGTACACTGTGCTGAAGATGGAAGCATGTATTATGTGGACTGGGCAGAACAAGTGAGTTTACTATAGCCTTTAGTAATGGACACTAGCTATAGCTCATGACATATAAGGGACACTGTTACCCTTAGCATTGTAAAAGAGTTTGAGCTGATTTCGGAGTTTTTAAGAACTAAAAATTTGGCCAGCGACCACAAGTTACTGCTTCTAAAAGATGCCAAAAGATGCCAAAACACTGTCATTTTACTACATAAATTGTCCATTATTTATTGCGTTCACTATTATTGATGCTATTGTATATTTTTGGCAACCCTTCAATATTGATGTACCGTACGGTTGGTAATATTCGAGGGTCCAAAATTTTGTGTTTTCCCCAAAATGTCCTTAGAAGCTAATATTCGTGGGTACAAATATTCGTGGATGGCAGTTAGCAAACTTCTTTTCACTTGGATCTACTGGACTAGCTTCCAACACATGGCTTATAGTGGAATATGGAGTAATAGACAAAGACTTTTGCTCCTCCACTAGCTTGGAAATGGTGGTTAGAGCTCTGCATGGCCATTAATTAGTTTTTATGTGTGGGTGGGTAGGGGTTAAAATTTCATGGATAAAAATTGACCACGAAATTAACGAAAATTAATACCTCACGAAATTTACCAACCATACGGTATTCTCACTGTATTTTCCAATTTTCATTTGCACTATATTCTTTGGTTTCATTATTGTAATCTCTTTATTAATTAAATTAAATTAATTTTTTAATTGTATAGAAGTGGAGAGTGTTTCCGACTGAATGGATCAAAGGGGGAAAGTTTGAAAACTTAGACACAAAAGTATGACAAGTATTATCAATAATTGGCACAAAATTTAAAATTCTCTCTTATACAGACAAATGGTGATAGAGAAGGAGAATTGATTCACCCATTTCGGGGGAAACTAACAACATTACTGAGACAGGTTTGATAATAAATATAATAATAATTATTGATTATACTGTGTCAGGAGTCATTGAATGTGATGTACTTTTTTGATGAAAGTAATCATGGCTGGTTACCAATGCCACTATCTTGGGAGAGACAGACTCCATTTGTATCAAGACTTGTAGCAGAAACAAAAGTAATATTAATTAATTGGGAATGCTGGGGGTCAGGGGGCCAAAAATTAAAATCATGCCTTCTTTCTTTAATGTTGATAATTTACTACACAAATCAATAGTTTTGTTATTGTTGTTTTTGTTTGTTATTGTTTATAATTAGAACGTTTGTTCTGATTGGGATGATGACCTATCAATAGTTGCTACATTAAGACAGTGTAATTATAGTGCTGAAGACTCTGTCAACTGTCACATTGCAATCAATGATGAAGGTTAGTATAGGACTTTAATAACTACAGTCTGTCATTGTTGTGTACATCTACTGGTATTATCATAATGATTTCTTATAAAGGTGTTTTTAATAAATTCAAAGATAAAGTTGGAGGTAGCAGTTTAATATTTGAGAAACTGCAGGAGAAAATAAAAGAATTAGTGAGTATAAATAATCAAGCAAATCTTCATATATCAATATGTGTATAGGAGACTGAACTGAAGGAATGCAGGGAAAGCAAGGCTACAATGAAAGAGGAACTGACTGCATTAAAAGATATTGTAAGATTAAATAAACTTAAAAATTAAAATGATGATGCTCTACTTTGATGTAGTTGCAAGAAACGAAGGCAGAGAATGAGCAATTGAAACAAGAATTGAAGTCATTTAAAACAGAACAAAGAAAACAAGTTAGTATATTATACCTCAGTGTATAACCTAATATACTTGATACTTATAGTCTGTAGTCCTGCAGCAGTCAATGGGGAGAGGTAGTATGAGGCTACCTGCTATTACTGCTAAGATGAACATATTGAGACCAACTGTACAGAATGGACTGCAAGAGATTAGGAATGTTAAATTCAAATTGCATACAACGAGACAGCAACTGAAGAAAAGTGTTAGGACACATACTGAACAAATGAATGAAGTAATTTGATAGCAAAAATAGTAATAATAATAATAATAATAATAATAATAATAATAATAATAATAATAATAATAATAATAATAATAATAATAATAATAATAATAATAACAACAATACTATTATTTATTGTTTCTAGTTGTCAAAAGCAGTCAGAGGTTTATTGGTAAGGTTTGAGCATCAATCGGCTGCACTCCAAGAGACTAGAGCACTGTATAGGAAAGAAGCAGTTCAGAGGAAACTGCTATTTAATCAAGTAACATAACAATGATAGTAATAACAATAATAATAGCATAATTTTGAGGAGTGTAGTGGCACTAAAATATGGTCTATGTCTATACATTCTATTGCATAATGCATCTACTTGGTATACCAGCAGAACAATAATTCTGCAAATGTAGTAAAGATTCCTTGAGATTCTGCCACTTTATGCATTGCCCCTAGTTTAATTGCTTTACTTGCCTTTATTACTAAACCCCATTCATCCATTCCTTCATAGGTTCAGGAGTTGAGAGGTAACATTAGAGTGTTCTGCAGGTGCAGACATGATGAGAGGAGCACCAGTGATTCATTGAGCTTTGAAGGAGAGGACACTGTGAGTGTTACTACTGCCAATGGAAAGAAAAGAAAATATGAATTTGAGAAAGTATACAGTCCTAAAACAACACAAGATATGGTAAGAAAAGGAACTTAATTATAATGTGCATGCAGATACTGAAACTTATACCATGAGCTATGGTAGTTAATGAGAAATAGTCCAAAAGTTTTATTGCATTAATCTTCTTCTTTAGCAAAGTAGCTGATTTAAACTAGTAATAATATTCTTTCTTCTCCTTTCATTCTCCAGGTATTTGAGGATACCAGACCAATCATCACCTCATGTGCTGATGGATACAATGTGTGTATTATTGCATATGGACAGACTGGGGCTGGGAAGACATACACTATGATGGGACCAAGAGATAACCCTGGAGTTAATGTAAGATCAATAAAGGAATTATTTAATATTATGAAGGAGAAGGATAAAACTGACTTTGAAATGAAAGTAAGTCAATTAATGAAGAACATTGTATATATGATGTACTTATGCTGCATAGCAAGTTTAAGCTGATTGTGACTTTAATCTTTTAAGTTACAGCCATTTTTACATTAATGTTAAAATTTGGAAAAAACCCTGTACTATAGCCCATGGTTTTTTCCAAAAAATGGCTCCGAAATCATCTCAAATTTCTATTACATTTTCTGATACATATTGATGTCCTTGTGCTGTGTAGCAAGTTTGAGCTGATTCCGACTTCAATTTTTCAAGTTACAGCCATTTTAAGAGCCAAAATTCTGAAAAAATCCCTGTACTATAGCCCATGGTTTTTTTTAAAAAATGGCTCCTAAATCACCCCAAATTTTTATTAGATTTTCTGATACATATTGATGCCCTTATGCTGTGTAGCAAGTTTGAGCTGATTCCGACTTCAATTTTTCAAGTTACGGCCATTTTAAGAAAGCACCAAAATTCTAAAAAAATCCCTGTACTATAGCCCATGGTTTTTTCCAAAAAATGGCTCCAAAATCATCTTGAATTTTTATTAGATTTTCTGATACATATTGATGTCCTTATGCTGTGTAGCAAGTTTGAGCTGATTCCGAATTCAATTTTTCAAGTTATGGCCATTTTAACAAAATGCCGAAATTCTGAAAAGTACCTAAGGCTATAGCCCATGGTTTTTTTCAAAAAATGGCTCCGAAATCACTCCAAATTTTTATTACATTTTCTGATACATATTGATGTCCTTGTGCTGTGTAGCAAGTTTGAGCTGATTCCGACTTCAATTTTTCAAGTTACGGCCATTTTAAGAAAACGCCAAAATTCTAAAAAAATCCCTGTACTATAGCCCATGGGTTTTTTTTCAAAAAATGGCTTCGAAATGATTCCAAATTTTTATTACATTTTCTGATACATATTGATGTCCTTATGCTGTGTAGCAAGTTTGAGCTGATTCCGAGTTCAATTTTTCAAGTTACGGCCATTTTAAGAAAATGCAAAAATTCTGAAAAAATCCCTGTACTATAGCCCATGGTTTTTTTCAAAAAATGGCTTCAAAATCATCTCAAATTTTTACTACATTTTCTGATACATATTGATGTCCTTATGGTGTGTGGGAAGTGATTCATTATTGATATTTTGTATGTTGTTAGGTGTCAATGGTTGAAGTGTACAATGAGTCAATTTATGATCTATTGAAGTCACCAAATGAAGTACAAGAGAAACTTCAAATACACAAAAAAGGAAAAGAACTACACGTACCAGTAAGATACAAATAAATAAATAAAATAATAATAATAATAATACTATTTATTTATTTGTTTGTTGTATTCAGGGGTTGACAGAGATTGAAGTATGTTCCACTGATGATGTTATTAAAGTTATGACAGTTGGAGAGAAGAACAGAACAACAGCTTCAACTAAAATGAACACTAACAGGTACAGCAATAATACTATAACATCCATATAGTTGTAACTGAGAAATCAGATTGGACTTGATTTCAGTTTATAAATAACTTACTTACCATCAAGTGATCCCAAGGAGGTTAATAAGTAGCCCAGGGATCAATTACTTATTAATCTCCTGTTTAAAAATGTCTGTATTATTTATTTTATTATTATTACTGACTGACAATACGATACAGTCACTTCTCATTAATGTCATATCTCACTATATTCCTCTCTCTCTCTCTCTCCTTCATCAGTTCAAGGTCTCATCTCCTCCTCAGATTGGTCCTGGTTTCTTATAATTCAGTATCCAAGACTACCACAAGAGGTAGTCTCACACTAGTTGATCTGGCGGGATCAGAGAGAATATCAAGGAGTGAAGCAACTGGACTGAGACTAGTGGAAGCAGCTGCCATCAATAAATCATTATCAGCTTTAGGACAAGTAAGGAAAGAGAAGATTATAATAATGACTATTTATTATTATTATTATTATTATTATTATTATTATTATTATTATTATTATTATTATTATTATTATTATTATTATTATTATTATCATTAGGTGTTTTCCTCAATAAGAGAGAACTCGCTCCACATTCCGTTCAGAAACTCAAAACTGACTCACCTCCTCCAACAGTGTCTAGGAGGAGATGCTAAAGTATTAAACCCACACACACTCTACTCTACTCCACTAACTGCTAACTCAATGCACTCACTAATACTAGTAGACACTAACTGATCCATCATGAGTAATGAGTTATTGGGATCAGTCATGAATCTCATTATTTAGTAATTTCATTTATTGATGGTCTTCCATAGTCTATAATATAATGATACTGGTATGTGTTTTGTTACTGTAGGCGTGTATGTTTGTTAATGTGAGTCCATTGGATGCTAATGTACCAGAGACTATCAGTACACTGGAGTTTGGAATGAATGCAAGACAAGTAGCACTGGGGAAGGCAACAACACATATCACAAAAACAACTTAAATAAACCCTCCCTCCTTTTTTTTCTTCATATTTTCTTATCTTCATTAATTCTTTGTGTCTCTGTACTTTTCTTTTAATCTGTTAAAATTTATAAGATGGTAATCTACAAAATTTCAATGCACATTCTGTGCATGTGCCCAGATCAAGCTCAAAAGCAACAACAAGTTTATAAATATAATTAGGTTTCCTTTTACAGCAGTACATATAATATTCATTAGAGTACATAAAAATTAGTTATAATAATAAACATAGTTTGATGCTATCAGTAATAATTCTAGTTATAGAGATAGGGAAATTAGTACATGATGACAGCTCAGCTAATTAGTACACTGACAATGAATGAACACATTAAACTAGCTATGAGGAAGGATTGCAATATTTATCTCTAATGTAACTAGCAATAAATTTCTCTCCTATTGTATCCAGTGCTGTAGCTAATGATGACCAACTGGGACCTCCTTTCTCTCTCACTTTATCTTCTCCTCTTAACCAGGCAGACATACAAGCATGAAAACACTCCACTGATTGTCCTCTGTAGTCAGTGTCTATAGTCATTAACCTGTCATCATATAAGCCTAACTGTAGACCTAGTCTACGCCATACAGCACAAGGCAAGTGCTGATCTGATGTTAATACTATGATGACAGTATCAAGATCTTTAATATCTATAAAAATAATAATAATGTGTATATACACTGTACAGTCTATATACCTAGCTTTATTAGAGTCAATTGTGTCTTGAATTCTTCAGTTATTTCAATCACTTCCTATACAATAATAATATACATCAGTAGTGCAATGCTGAAAGGTGAGTTTAACAGATGTACAAGTATATATTATTAGTAATAAATGCCACACAATGACAACCCACAATTATGACAAAGACTGAGTAACTTTGATAAGAAATAAAATTACTTTTAAGATAATTATGACCTTTTGATTATTAGTGCTTGTATTAATGTATCAAACAGTTTGTGTGTCTTAATTCTTACCTTAATATCACGTCCTCCTAATAGTGACAGGTTACTAATATTTGATAAAGATTCATCAGGTAGGATCTCCTTCAATTCTGTACGTCTAGTACCAGTGGTAACTAGAAATGGTCGTTGCTCAACTACTGCTGAGAGTACAGCTTTTACACTATACACTGTCCTTTCTCTTGGTGTATTCACAGGATAGGCTAGTTCTTTAGGATCAATAACTAACTCTTTTACCTCTAGACTGGGACAGGATTCTTTATAAACACTCATTACCTCTCCTATCACATCTCTTCTTAGAGACACCATATTGTCACTGTAACCTTTCTCACAGGACATCATTACTAGTACACACTGGCTCTCATCCACAATCTCTACCAGTGATCCTACACCATGACCATTAAACCAATAAAGACCATTCTTCCAAAATGTACAGTAACGATTTAACTTGTCGTCTTCTTGAGGTAGAGCCATTTTGTAAGCAAGATGTAATGAGAGGACGTGGAAGTATCGAGGAGGAAAGAAATGATGTTTACTAGTACACTGTAGACACCAACCGAACTGGTACACTTCACTAGTCATCTCATCAGGTCTATCAGTAGACAGAAGACATGGAAAAAACAACAACCTTTCTCCTCTTCTTTCTCTCCCTCCCTCCTCTTCCTCTCCCACTGCTAACTGATGGAGGTTTGTCATTCTTAGGAAAGATGGATCCAATTCTTGACAAAGTTCCATGTTCTTCAGGAAACAGATCAACATGTCAGGATCATATTTAGGGAAGAGTCTATTCAGACCAGACATACTAACAATACCAGTATTGCTAGCAATGTCAACATGTTCTTTGAATGTCTTTGGAGCAAAGAGAATCCCATTCACCTCAGTTAGTAGTATACCCTTATTCACAACAACCCATACCTTGTCTTTACTTTTAAGAACACTGATCAAACCAGTTGACTGCAATGAATAAAGAACATCCAAAACCTCTTCTCTCTTATCTGGTACAACGTAATTGTCCTTACCAGCAGACATTACATCAGAGAGGGTCAGTATATTCTCTTTCCTTTCCTCCAGTAGACCATACATCATGTGACAATAAAGACTCAAGTTCCTTCCACTTGTACTACGAATGGACTCACATGCACTAGACAACTTATTAAAGAAGGAATCCACACCACTCCCACCAAGCTTACGACAATCTAAAAAGAAACTATCACACCTTTCACTAATAATCTCCTGTATCTCTTCCCTTCTTCTCCTTTCAACAGGATTACTTATCTCATCCACATGACTGACTATTACAATAACATGGCATTCATTAAGAGCTTTCTGTGCTTCATTTCTCACAACTGTTAGCCACTGATGAAGCTGTTTGACTGCTTCCCTCTCCAATATATTGACTACTATCAGGAACACACCACCAGAACCTTGTAACAGATTCTCAATGACAGCACTGTGACTGGAGTAGTATTCTGAATGACCAGCAAAATCATGAAGAATGATGTTACCCAGTGTCCTGTGTTGTAGTTTATAAGGAATGATGCCAGCAGTACAGGGCACTACCCCTCCAACATTTCTAATAGAACCAAGAACAATAGAACCAGTAGCTGTGTCATTGATGACATGACTAAGAGTACTTTTACCAGCTACAGGATTGCCCACAAGGAGAACACTAACATAAGAATCAATTGGATGAGATATTTTAATGTCACCAAACTTCTTGAAGATAGCAATGACAGCATAACTATTATAGCCTCTATTTTTAGCTAGTTGTAATGGTGTCCTCCCCTCATTGTCTTTAGCCAAAGGATCACAATTATCAGTTGATAAAAAGTATTCAACAACTTCAGGTGTACCCCAATCAGCAGCACAATGAAAAGGTGTATATCCAAGAATATCAGTGGCCATTATATCACAGTTACGTTCGTTAATGAGGTACTTTACAACATCTATGTGTTTAACAGCACAATATAGAACAGTCTCACCTCTATTGTTAGTAGTCATTAGATTACAGTGATGAGTATTGATGAGGTACTTTATGACATCAAGTGATCCTTTACTAGCTGCAGCATGTAGAATAGTATTTCCATCATTGTCAGAACATGTATAATCACAGTGACACTCATTAATGAGGTACTTTACAACATCTATGTATTTAACAGCACAATAAAGAACAGTCCGACCACTAGTAGTACGATATTGTTCCTCCATTATATGACCATTGATGTTCATGACTATACACTTCAAGATATCAAGTAATCCTTCACTAGCTACATAATGAAGAAAAGGATCACAGTTGTTAAGCCATAAGTAACGCATCATTGGATTACAGCCACGCTCTTTAATGAGATATTCAACTATATTAACGTGATTACCTTTAGCAGCAGTATAAAGATAGGATTCACCTTTATAGTAGTATTTATGTGGATCAAAACGGTAAATAGTGACGAGATCTCTTGTAACATCTAACCAGCCATTCCTTATAGAATAATAAAGCAGGTCAGGCTCCTTGTTGTAAAGTAGTTCAGGATCCTGTAAACCTAGTAACCAAACAGCTTCTTCATGATCTCTTCTTTCAAATGCATTCCTACATGATGACAGAAGGGCCTGTCTATCCATTACAGAATTCTTGTTACAGTTGTTTGCAAAAAACATACCACGACCTCTCTCCCCCTCAAAAAATCAATAGTTTCACAGACCCGTCCCCCACCTCCCCCTCAATGGGGACTGATCAAAACTTGTCTCTGTCGATTTTCAAACTGTTTAACCTAGAAATCAAGTATGAAACAGTGTGAATCAAGTTGAATCAGTGTGTATCAGTATCAATCAGTATCAATCAGTATATTCATTAATGATTACTTCAATAGGAAACAGTTCTCTTGCTCTACTTTATGTCATCTTAGCACTGTTGGACTAGTTAACTATAAAATATCTTTTTCATTAATTCTTTATTCTTCTCCTTTCACTCTACAGGTACTTGAGGATACCAGACCAATCATCACGTCATGTGCTGATGGATACAATGTGTGTATTATTGCATATGGACAGACTGGGGCTGGTAAGACATACACTATGATGGGACCAAGGGATAACCCTGGAGTTAATGTAAGATCAATAAAGGAATTATTTAATAATCATGAAGGAGAAGGATAAAACTGACTTTGAAATGAAAGTAAGTCAATTAATGAAGAACATTGTATATATGATGTACTTATGCTGTGTAGCAAGTTTGAGCTGATTCCAACTTCAATTTTTCAAGTTACGGCCATTTTAAGAAAATGCCAAAATTCTGAAAAAATCCCTATACCATAGCCCATGGTTTTTTTTTCAAAAAATGGCTTCAAAATGACTCCAAATTTTTATTACATTTTCTGATACATATTGATGTACTTATGCTGTGTAGCAAGTTTGAGCTGATTCCAACTTCAATTTTTCAAATTACGGCCATTTAAATAAATGCCAAAATTCTGGAAAAATCCCTGTACCATAGCCCATGGTTTTTCCCAAAAAATGGCTCTAAAATCACCTCAAATTTTACTACATTTCCTGATACCTATTGATGTCCTTATGGTGTGTGGGAAGTGATTCATTATTGATATTTTGTACATTGTTAGGTGTCAATGGTTGAAGTGTACAATGAGTCAATTTATGATCTATTGAAGTCACCAAATGAAGTACAAGAGAAACTTCAAATACACAAAAAAGGAAAAGAACTACACGTACCAGTAAGATACAAATAAATAAATAAAATAATAATAATAATAATACTATTTATTTATTTGTTTGTTGTATTCAGGGGTTGACAGAGATTGAAGTATGTTCCACTGATGATGTTATTAAAGTTATGACAGTTGGAGAAAAGAACAGAACAACAGCTTCAACTAAAATGAACACTAACAGGTACAGCAATAATACTATAACATCCATATAGTTGTAACTGAGAAATCAGATTGGACTTGATTTCAGTTTATAAATAACTTACTTACCATCAAGTGATCCCCAGGAGGTTAATAAGTAGTCCAGGGGATCAATTACTTATTAATCTCCTGTTTAAAAATGTCTGTATTATTTTGTATTATTATTACTGAATGACAATACACTACAGTCACTATTCATTAATACCATATCTCACTATATTCCTCCCTCTCTCTCTCTCCCTCATCAGTTCAAGGTCTCATCTCCTCCTCAGATTGGTCCTGGTTTCTTATAATTCAGTATCCAAGACTACCACAAGAGGTAGCCTCACACTAGTTGATCTGGCAGGATCAGAGAGAATATCAAGGAGCGAAGCAACTGGACTGAGACTAGTGGAAGCAGCTGCCATCAATAAATCATTATCAGCTTTAGGACAAGTAAGGAAAGAGAAGATTATAAAATAATGACTATTAATTATTATTATTATTATTATTATTATTATCATTATTATTATTATCATTATTATTATTATTATTATTATTATTATCATCATTATTATAATTATTATCATTATTATCATCATCGTCGTCGTCGTCGTCGTCGTCGTCGTCGTCGTCGTCGTCGTCGTCGTCGTCGTCGTCGTCGTCGTCGTCGTCGTCGTCGTCGTCGTCGTCGTCGTCGTCGTCGTCGTCGTCGTCGTCGTCGTCGTCGTCGTCGTCGTC
>NW_003546638.1:5563-8575 GCF_000090795.2 Amphimedon queenslandica | reverse complement strand
TCGTCGTCGTCGTCGTCGTCGTCGTCGTCGTCGTCGTCGTCGTCGTCGTCGTCGTCGTCGTCGTCGTCGTCGTCGTCGTCGTCGTCGTCGTCGTCGTCGTCGTCGTCGTCGTCATCATCATCATCAGGTATTTTCCTCAATAAGAGAGAACTCACTCCACATTCCGTTCAGAAACTCAAAACTGACTCACCTCCTCCAACAGTGTCTAGGAGGAGATGCTAAAGTATTAAACCCACACACACTCTACTCTACTCCACTAACTGTTAACTCAATGCACTCACTAATACTAGTATACACTAACTGATCCATCATGAGTAATGAGTATTGGGATCAGTCATGAATCTCATTATTTAGTAATTTCATTTATTGATGATCTTCCATAGTCTATAATATAATGATACTGGTATGTGTGTTGTTACTGTAGGCGTGTATGTTTGTTAATGTGAGTCCATTGGATACTAATGTACCAGAGACTGTCAGTACACTGGAGTTTGGAATGAATGCAAGACAAGTAGCACTGGGGAAGGCAACAACACACGTCACTAAAACAACTTAAATAATAAATAATAATAATAAAACTTTCCTTTTTATCGATTAATGTTAATATTGTTGTTACAATGAAGTACAATATTTATCTCTAATGTAACTAGCAATAGATTTCTGTTCTATTGTATCCAGAGCTGTAGCTAATGATGACCAACTGGGACCTCCTTTCTCTCTCACTTTATCTTCTCCTCTTAACCAGGCAGACATACACTCACGGAAACACTCCACTGGATCTCCTCTATTCTTCTTGTCTATATCCACTAGTCTAGGATCATATAATCCTAACTGTAGACCTAGTTCATGCCATATAGCACAAGGCAAGTGTTGATCTGATTTTAATTCTTTAATGACAATATCAAGATCTTTAATATCTATAAAAATAATTAATAATGTGTATATACACTGTACAGTCTACACTCCCACAACTTGACAATAGTGATAGTACATATTATAACATACCTAGCTTTATTGGAGTCAATGGTGTATTGAATTCTTCAGTCATGTCAATCACTTCCTATACAATAATAATAATTACAATAACTGATATTTGTCTTTGTGCTTGCAGTGTATCAGTAGTAATACATCAGTAGTAGTTAGAGCTTGGCAAATTATGCTTCAATTTTTGCCTAATATGCTTTTAGGGACTGCCCTAAATTCCATCCTATTATGCTTTGAAATAAATCCAATTATGCTCATTATATGCTCATAGTTGAAGCTTTACTCAAATATCTACTATCAAGTTACATGATCATGCACCTGCTATAATTGTAATAATGCCAGAATCTGAAAATGTTTCCAGTGATTTTGAGTCACTGGAAAATAGAATAGTCTAAGTCATTGGGCTCACCATACTTGCATAGGTGGGTAATAAGCAGTCGGGTTGTTGTACTAGTACTTGTACCACCTGCCATATTGTGGTCAGGGGTATAGGTCCAGAAATTTTGACTCACTCCAATTATGCCAGCATAATAACTTGTCTTATTATGCTCCAAATTATGCTGGCATAATTTGCTTAGCCCTAGTAGTAGTGTATTGCTGAAAGGTGAGTTTAACAGATGTACAAGTATATATTATTAGTAGTAAAAGCCACACAATGACAACCCACAATTATGACAAAGACTGAGTAGTTTTGATAAGAAACAAAAACATAATTAACCTTTTGATTATTAGTGCTTGTATTAATGTATCAATCAGCTTGTGTGTTAATTCTTACCTTAATATCACGTCCTCCTAATAGTGACAGGTTACCAATATCTGATAATGATTCATCACCTAGGATCTCCTTCAATCTTGTTTGTCCTTTATCGCTCACAAGAAATGGTCTTCCTTCCTTAATTGCTGATAGTAAATCACAAATGTCATAAATTGTCTTTTCTCTTGGTGTATTCACAGGATAGGCTAGTTCTTTAGGATCAATAACTAACTCTTTTACCTCTAGACTGGGACAGGATTCTTTATAAACACTCATTACCTCTCCTATCACATCTCTTCTTAGAGACACCATATTGTCACTGCAACCTTTCTCAAAGGACATCATTACTAGTACACACTGGCTCTCATCCACAATCTCTACCAGTGATCCTACACCATGACCATTAAACCAGTGAAGACCATTCTTCCAAAATTTGCATTTACGACTTGCTTTTTCAGCGAATTCCTTGCTCCCTTTTGATAAACAAAACTTAAAAGCAAGATGTAATGAGAGGACGTGGAAGTATCGAGGAGGAAAGAAATGATGTTTACTAGTACACTGTAGACACCAACCAAACTGGTACACTTGAGTAGTCATCTCATCAGGTCTATCAGTAGACAAAAGACATGGAAAGAACAACAACCTTTCTCCTCTTTTTTCTCTCCCTCCCTCCTCCTCCTCTTCCACTCCTAACTGATGGAGGTTTGTCATTCTTAGGAAAGATGGATTCATTTCTTGACAGAGCTCCATGTTCTTTAGGAAACAGATCAACATGTCAGGATCATATTTAGTGAAGAGTCTAGTCAGACCAGACACACTAACAATACCAGTATTGCTAGCAATGTCAACGTGTTCTTTGAATGTCTCTGGAGCAAAGAGAATCCCATCCACCTCAGTTAGTAGTATACCCTTATTCACAACAACCCATACCTTGTCTTCACTTTTAGGAACACTGATCAAACCAGTTGACTGCAACGAATGAAGAACATCCAAGACGTCTTCTCTCTTATCTGGTTTAACATAATTGTCCTTACCAGCACACAACATTACATCAGAGAGGGTCAGTATATTCTCTTTTCTTTCCTCTAGTAGACCATACATCATGTGACAATAAAGACTCAAATTCCTTCCACTTGTACTACGAATGGACTCACAGGCACTTGACAATTTTTTAAAGAAGGAATCCATACCACTCCCACCAAGCTTACGACAATCTAAGAAAACTCTATCACACTTTTCCCTTACCATCATAGGGGTAGGAACAGGGGGGGCAG
>NW_003546638.1:3729-5401 GCF_000090795.2 Amphimedon queenslandica | reverse complement strand
AAACTACTTGTGCTCCACAATGTCACAAGAGCGTCTTAATCATGTAGTTATTTAGCATACTCATAAAGAATTTACAGACGATTTATACATCGAGGACATTGCAAAGGAATTTGTTACATTTAATGAACATAGATGCCAATATTTTGGACAATATTAATTTCAGTACAATGATCAATTGTTAAATCATGCTCCTATGATTGCCAATAAATAATACCTTAGCCCCCCCAACTTTTAGTTTGTTCCTACCCCTATGCTTACCATAATCTCCTGTATTTCTTCCTTTCTCCTCCTTTCAACAGGATTACTTATCTCATCCTTATGACTGACTATTACAATAACATGGCATTCAATAAGAGCTTTCTGTGTTTCATTTCTCACAACTGTTAGCCACTGATGAAGCTGTTTGACTACTTCCTTCTCCAATATATTGACTACTATCAGGAACACACCACCAGAACCTTGTAACAGATTCTCAATGACAGCACTGTGACTGGAGTAGTATTCTGAATGACCAGCAGAATCATGAAGAATGATGTTACCCAGTGTCTTGTGTTGTAGTTTATAAGGAATGATGCCAGCAGTACAGGGCACTACCCCTCCAACATTTCTAAAGGAACCAAGAGCAATAGAGCCAGTAGCTGTGTCATTGATGACATGACTAAGAGTACTTTTACCAGCTCCAGGATTACCCACAAGGAAAACGTTAACATAAGAATCAATTGGATGAGATATTTTAATGTTACCAAACTTCTTGAAGATAGCAATGACAGTATCACTATTAAACTCTCTCTCTTTAGCTAGTTGTAATGGTGTCACACCATTAAGGTCTTTAGCCAAAGGATCACAATTACCAGTTGATAAAAAGAATTCAATAACTTCAGGTGTACCCCAGCAGGCAGCAACATGAAGAGGTGTCCATTCATTGTTATCAGCGGCCATTATATCACAGTTGCACTGGTTAATGAGGTACTTTACAACATCTATGTGTTCAACAGCACCATGGAGAACAGTCTGACCATTATTGTTATTAGTTATTGGATTATAAGGATGAGTATTGATGAGGTACTTCATGACAGCAAATGATCCTTCACTAGCTGCATCATGTAGAATAGTATTTCCATCCTTATCAGGAGTCATTATATCACAGTTATGTTCA
The DNA here is from genome assembly GCF_000090795.2 of Amphimedon queenslandica. Classification (NCBI taxonomy): domain Eukaryota; kingdom Metazoa; phylum Porifera; class Demospongiae; order Haplosclerida; family Niphatidae; genus Amphimedon; species Amphimedon queenslandica. Next base: position 4,245 of record NW_003546638.1, on the reverse strand, counting down.
TTAATGAGGTACTTTACAACATCTATGTGTTTAACAGCACAATGAAGAACAGTCCGACCATTAGTATCACGATATTGTTCATTCATTATATGACCATTGATGTTCATGACCATACACTTCAAGACATCATATAATCCTTCACTAGCTACATAATGAAGAACAGGGGCACTGTCATACCTAGTAGTAGTATCTTTCATTGGATCACAGCCACACTGTTTAATAAGATATTCAACTATATCAATGTGATTACCTCTAGCAGCAGTATAAAGACAGGATTCACCACAGTAGTATTTATGTGGATCAAAACGGTAAATAGTGACGAGATCTCTTGTAACATCTAACCAGCCATTCCTTATAGAATAATAAAGCAGGTCAGGCTCAACCTGGTTAAGTAATTTAGGATCCTGTAAACCTAGCAACCGAACAGCTTCTTCATGATCTCTTCTTATAAATGCACTCCTACATGATGACAGAAGTTGCTGTCTATCCATTACGAGATCCATTACAGCGCTTTGC
>NW_003546638.1:0-3597 GCF_000090795.2 Amphimedon queenslandica | reverse complement strand
CATACCGTAGGACGATTTAGATCGATCTAGCTATACTACAGTGCTTTGCAGGTTGCTTGACCCTGCAAACTCGTTAATCACGTGACTCTCACCATACTAGTAATACATGTCACGTGAGCAGAAACTGGGTCAAGCAACCTGCAAAGCACTGTATATCCCAACTGAGTTTGACACTAGGGATGAGCCTATTATTCCAGCATAATTTTAGGAATAATAGGGGCTTCCTCATATGAGGAATAATGCTGGAATAATTGGGTGGAAATAGGAATAATAGTGGAATAATGGGTCGAGTTGAGGTCAATGGTGATTGCAGATGAAATTTTCAAAATTTTTGGCTAGTGTTTTTTGGAAGACCTATTTTAAAACACTGCCGGAATGCAATTCTTAGGTGAAAATTGATTGTTTGAGAAAATTATTGAGAATAAATTGAGAATAATAGGATAAAATGAAAAGAATAATGGGGGAAATTATTAAGAATTTCCAGAAAGAATAATGGGAAAATTTATGAGAATAATAGGCTCAACCCTATTTGACACTAGGGATGAGCCTATTATTCCAGCATAATTTTAGGAATAATAGGGGCTTCCTCATATGAGGAATAATGCTGGAATAATTGGATGGAAATAGGAATAATAGTGGAATAATGGGTGGAATTGAGGTCAATGGTGATTGCAGAAGAAAATTTTAAAATTTTTGGCTAGTGTTTTTTGGAAGACCTATTTTTAAAACACTGCTGGGATGCAATTCTTAGGTGAAAATTGATTGTTTGAGAAAATTATTCAGAATAAATTGAGAATAATAGGATAAAATGAAAAGAATAATGGGGGAAATTATTAAGAATTTTCAGAAAGAATAATGGGAAAATTTATGAGAATAGGCTCAACCCTATTTGACACCAGCCGCTTGGAATTTGAAAAATGTAGGTGTACGTCACTGATGACGTCTTATAATGATATTCATAGAAGCATGGCCGACATTTTACAGCTGCGATATAGGCCTGCGTTTCACTTTTAAATGGGTTTTGTTTGTTCTGATAAGCAGTACAATAGCTGCTGGAGTCAACTAGTCTTCATAAAGCCCATCATTATCAGAAGATCTAGCTCTGTTAGCTTTTTAAAGCAAGAATTATCAGTTTGGGCGCTCAACCACATGTTCTTATGTAAACTATGACGTAGATAAATTGTCATAAAACGTCATTTTGGTATGCCATTGGGCCTATAGGGAGAACCCGGTTCTCAGGGTTCCCAAGGGCTGAGAGACCCAAGACCTGAGATCCTGTGATGGCATTGGGCGACTAAGAACCTGTAAAAGTCTCATCCTTATCCCGCATTTCTAGAAAAAGTTATTCCAGTTTTTCTTGGGTCAAACTCAGTTGGGATATAGTATAGGGATGAGCCTATTATTCCAGCATAATTTTAGGAATAATAGGGGCTTCCTCATATGAGGAATAATGCTGGAATAATTGGATGGAAATAGGAATAATAGTGGAATAATGGGTGGAGTTGAGGTCAATGGTGATTGCAGAAGAAAATTTTAAAATTTTTTGCTAGTGTTTTTTGGAAGACCTATTTGTAAAACACTGCTAGAATGCAATTTTTAGGTGAAAATTGATTGTTTGAGAAAATTATTGAGAATAAATTGAGAATAATAGGATAAAATGAAAAGAATAATGGGGGAAAATATTAAGAATTTCCAGAAAGAATATTGGGAAAATTTATGAGAATAATAGGCTCAACCCTAATATAGTATAGCTAGAGCGGTTTCATATGACGTCACAGCATGCATCATAACTAGGTGAATGTAAACATTGAGGGGGCGAGCCATCAATTCACATTGTTTGATAAGAAGATTAAAATTATAATAAATGCAGCTCTTAGCCTGCATGCATATTCAGACCCCAGCCTCATGGCCGGGGTCTGAACAGAGCAAACACACCAGTTAACACAACCAAAATAACCCAGTAAAGGAGACAAGGATGAACTATCCTGTCACTTTGAAAAAATGTTCCAAGCTAAACTTTTAATCAAGCTTCCATCAATTAACATCTTTTTGAAATAAAACTACTGAAATAAAATCAATCCAGCTCTTAACGTGCATGCATATTCAGACCCCATCCTCATAGTCCGGTGGGGTCTGAACAGAGCAAACCCTTCTATTTAACACCACTGATCAAAATGACCTAGTAAAAGTGACAAGAATGAACTGTCCTAATACTTTGAGAAAAAGTGACAAGCTAAACTTCTAATCAAGCTTCCCTCACAATTTTAATTCTGTCAATGAGAGGACTAATCTAGAGGAGTCTTAGATCAAACTGCTTTTAAGTTCTTTAGCCTTTAGAGATGCTTTAGACAGCCCCTCTCTCTTATTTAACTCTTAGAAACTCAATCTGAGTTTGTCACGTTAAAATTTCCGCCATCTTGCTTTTTTGACCACACCCTCTAGATTAATTTTGCCCACGTGGTCCAAATTTATCAACAATAGTATACTAATTTAATCTTCGTATTCTTCCGTTCATAAACAAGACGTAACGCAAATAGACCTAGACTATGGCACGCCGATTGTTTCAAAATTATCGATAAAAATCCTTCCTTTTTTCTAATAGATTACAGAGATTTACTGAGTTGTGACCTATATTGATTGATTGATCGATTCATGATCATTGATCGATCGATTGATTGTGACTTATCCATCAATCATTGATGGATCGATTGATCGATCGATTATCAAAACTGGAGGGGTGTGGCTGAACAGCGATGTTTTACCATAGATATACGGAATTAGGCACATGGTACCACAAAGCTTGCCCTTCTTCTTTACCTCATTCCTTTGCTTCTTTGCTCGCTCAAACTCACTCAATCTCAGTCCAGAGATAAGCTTAGACTTCGTATTATGGAACAAGAAAAGAGGTAACCTGAATAATCATTCTAGGCTGTCTTTTATCACTTGGTGCAGATGGAGGATATTTTGACTACTACTAGGTGATGCATGGGGGTTTCCTCGAATGTTAAAGACAAGGTTAAAGCAGAAAAGGTATACCAGTTATTACCGATACCTCAGAGCTACCAAGAGAGTTAAGCATTCTAATGCATGAGTCTACATTCACAATGACTTAATTAACATTGTATTACTGTATTGGCATTACTGACCCAATTCAATATGAACTCTTCATTTATCATTACTAGTATCACTTTTGTGACATTTGTTATTTCATTGTAAATTGTTCTGATTTCAATAGTTTCAAAATAATTATTAAAGTATTAACATGTATCAGTCATAATTCAGTATTACCAATACAACTACACGTATAAACAAAATTTGTAAGGAAAAAGGCAAGGAAGAAGAGAGAGTAAACAAACTTTAGTCAGTATACAGTTAAAAGAGAGATAAGGTTAAAAATAATATTGTTAGTTCTCTAATATTTCATTTAACATTGATTTAGCTTGCAGGAATTCAACAAAAGGATCCACGTCTTCATTTGTTGTAAAGTCATGTAGTCTACTAAGAAATAACTCCTTTAATTCATCATCTACATCTTCTAGTGTTTCTGGAATAATGACAGTATTAATCTCTTCATCTGGGATAGGTCCATTTTCATCC
>NW_003546637.1:86317-94887 GCF_000090795.2 Amphimedon queenslandica | reverse complement strand
GGATCATAGGGACCCAGTACTGTAATCTATATTGGGGTTGCATTAGTTGTGGAAGCAAACTTGATGCAGTTGAACACGAGTACTGTAAAAGCTCAAAGTGTCACATTGTACAAGAGAGATCAAATTGTGAATTTCAAGCATCATGTAATATCCTGTTTGCATCTACAGGTGGACGTAAACTATTGAAAGCTTGTACTCCAGTAATCAAAAGTCTACTAGGAGACAGCATTGACAACCAAGCTGAACAAAGTCTTCTCAAGATAAAGGATCCAATGGTCGTAACATATTCAAAACAAGTTATGCAATGAAAGTGAGAAAAGAAGAAACCAATGCTAAAAACTAGTGCAGGAAACAATTTTAAGCATAACCTAAAAAGTAAATCTCACCAGTCAATTTTGAAACAATACTATGAAACTGAGAAAAGGAAATAATACGAGTCAGTAGTACATAAACATTTTAAAACCAATTTCAATAATCAGAACTCATTTGATCAGTCACTTCTAGCATTTGAAAGAATAAAACTGAAAAAGGGCAAAATAGTGAGGACAATCAACATAATCAGAATCAACCTCAAGCAATTGTAACACCGTCTGGTTAGTCAATTCTGGTATTTTAAACTATACTTTTAAAATGACAAAAGAAAAGCAAATACTGAAAATTGAGTAGTACGTGAAACTTATTTTTTAAAACCAAACAGAAAGGATAGAAACTATATCTGGTAACTTTTCATATAAACTATACTATGTATCCAAGAAAAAAACAAGTAGTAAGTCAGTACAACATAAAAGAACATTTGAAAAGCCAACATCAATAATTAAGTAACTCCTAGTAATTAAGTAACTCCTAGTAACTACACTGTGAAACTTAGAAAAGAGTATACAAAATGTCAATTGTTAGTAGGACATTAAACATCATTTAAAAAAAAACTCAAATGATAATAACTGTGTCTGATTAGTCACTTTTGCTAAAAGCTTAATGAGAAAATAATTGTAAGAAGTTAGTACTACATAATTCATCATTTGCAACCATTTTCAAATTATATGAACTTAGTCTGATCAGTCACTTATAGTATTTTAAACTATACAATGAAAGCAAGAGAAGAAGTAAATACTGAAAAATAAAACAATTCTGAAACCAAACAAAGCGGATAAAAACTAAATCTGTTACTCATTCCTGGTATAAACTATACTATGTAACTAAAACAAGAAAAAACAAGAAACGTCAAGTCTGTAGGACATGAATCATGTCAGAAGCCAATCTTAAATAATAAAACTCAATCTGATTACTTTTGTTATATGGAACTACACTATGAAACTGGGAAAACAGAGAATAAGTTGTCAAGGAAGTGACATAAAAACTGTTAATAGTGAAACTAGGTCTGATCAGTCACTCCTAGTACACACCATTATATAACTGACTTTAAATGACAAAAACTCATTTTGATGAGTCACTTTAACTATAAGCTTTACACTATATAAGTTACCAAAGGAGAAACAAGTAGTTAAAATATGTAGTAGTACATGAAACATCACTTTATAACCAATTTTAAATGATCAAAACTTAATTTGATTAGTCATTTCAGTTATTTTTAATGTAGCAATGAAACTAAGAAAAGAAGAAACAAATAGAAAAATTAGTGGTACGTAAAATATAATGCTAAAACCAAACAAAAAGGAAAAACTCTAAGTCTGATTTGTTACTCCTTGTATGTACTTGAAACTGAGAAAAAACAGTGATAAGTCATCACATGTGTAATGTTTAAAAAACCTCAAATAATAATTCAATATGAACAGTCACTATGAAACTGAGAAAAGAGGATACAAATACTCAAGAGTACGAAACAAAACATTTTAAAAACAAATTCAATGGATTAAAACTCAGTCTCAAGAGTCACTTCCGTTATAAACTATACTATGAAAGTATGATAAGAAGAAACAAATACTGAGATTTGATAGAACATAAAACATTTCAGAATCAACATCAAATAAAAGGAAATGTCTGATCAGTCATTTCTGTTATTTTAGAATGTAGCTTGAAACTCAAAGAAAAGAAACAAGGACTGAAAAATGAGTGTCAATTAAAACATCTCAAATCATAAGATCTCAGTCTGACCAGTCAGTCGATCAGATATTCTGTTTCTTCCTCCCTCAATTTTATTAAATAGCGTTAAATGCATGAAGTGACTGATAAAACAACAATTTATGTTGGTTTTATAATGTTTCATGCACCGACTGATTTCTCACTATCCGAACCTCATTTCTAAATTCTTTTGTAAAGTTTACTGATCAGGCTGAGTTCTTATCACTTCATTTTGGTATTAAAATATTTCCAGTACAATTGGATTCTCACAAATTGACTCGTCTTATCTTCCTTTTGTTTCTTTTCTTCTTTTAAGGCAAATGCTGAGGCATGGAGAACTGACAGAAGGAAAAACGTGTCAATGAGAGTCGGGAGATGGTGTGGCAGTGTAGAAGTGAGGTGATATGGCAATGATAACAGGGCAATAATGGCCTTGAAAGGAGGGATATAGTGAGTGTAGGGTGATAATGTGGCAATGAGAGCAAGCAAAATGTGTGGAATTAAGAGCAGGGAGAAAATAGAGACAGTGATAGCAGGGAGGTGGTGTGGCAGTGAGATTAGGGACGTGGTGTTGCAATGACAGCAGGCAGGTAATGTGGCAGTGTAAGCAGGTCGTTAATGCGGCATTAGAGCTGGGACTCGGTGTTGCAGTGAGAGCAGCGTCATCGTAAGGCACTGAAAGCAGAAAGTTGGTGTGACAGTGAGAACAGGGAGATTGTGAGGCATTGTGAGCAGGGAGATCATGCGCTTATGAGAGCAGTGAGATCCTGTTCAGTAAAAAAAACAGGGAGTTGGTGTGGCACGGAGATGGTATAGCAGTGACAAAATGGAGAAGGCGAGACACTAAAAGCAGGGAATTGATGCTGCAGTGAGAACAGATTGATGGTGAGGCAGTGGAAAGTAAGATGTGGTGTGGCTGTGATGGTGCGGAGATGGTTTGGCAGTGAGAATTGTGAGGCAGTAAGATTAGAAAAATGGTGTGGCAGCTAGGAGCAGTGAGACAGTTTGGCAATGAGAGCTGGGAGGTTCACTAGTGTCAGTGAGAGCAAAAAAATGGTGTTGCAGTGACAGCAAGAAGTGGGTGTGAAAAAAGTGCATTGGTATGGTGAGAGAGGGAGATGGTGTGGCAGCAATAGCAGAGAGATGGTGTGGTAGTGAGAGCAGAAAGATGGTGTGGCAGGGAGATGGTAAGGCAGTGGGAGCAGGGACATGGTGTGGCTGTGAAGGCAAGGGAGATGGTGTGGCAGTAAGACCAGTTAATAGTATGGCAGTGAGAGAAAAAAAATGGTGAGGCAGTGAGAGCAGTGAAATGGTGTTGCGGTAATAACAGGGAGATGATGTGACAGTGACAGCAGGGAGATAGTGTGGCTGTGATAGCAGCATGATGGTGTGGCAGAAAGAGCAGGGATATGGTGAGGCACAAAGAGCAGGGAAATGGTGTGGCAGTGAATGCAGAAGGATGGTTAGGCCATGGAAGTAGGGAGACAGTTTGGCAAGGAGATGGTGTGGCAGTTAGGGCATAGAAGTAGTGTGGCAGTGAGTGAGAGCAAGAAGATGGAGTGGGAGTGAGAGTGGTGAGATCGTGTGGCAATTAGAGCAAGGAAATGGTGTGGCAATGAGACCAAGATGTGGTTGCAGTGCGAGCAGGAATATCATAGAGTAATGAGAACAGGGGGATGGCGTGGCCATGAGGGCAGGGAGATAGTAAGGCAGTGAGAGCACGTGGAACTAATAACAGGTTGGCCACAAATTTTGTCCCTCAATTTAGCCATATCTCAATTCCTGTGGGTGTGTCAAATCTGGTAGGTGCGTTACTTCCTATAGATGTGGCGTAAACAAGTTTAAATTAATGCTTGTACAATTATTGTGTTGTCCTTATTTAATAATAGTAATTATTAATCCAACCATAAACTTTTAATGTGTGCTACAATAGTCACAAATAAACACTGTCATTTCAATCTGATTTAGTATTGTTACGGCAATTAGTATGCAACCAAATGTAGCACTGGATGCAGTCAATGATATCTAATCTGGTTGCGTCCTCTCCTTTAAAACAAACACCACAGTATTGCACTTCTTTGTTGTCGAGTGCATACTCCTTTTTCACTTCTTGTAGGTTTCGACCACTGTTTTTCTACGTGTTACTTTTTCTTTCTTAAATGAAACTGTAATTGTTTTTAACAACCTCGGGGCCTAGCCCCCAGGTCGTTCTTATAATTGATGTCACCATCGCACTATCTATATATATTAATTTATTAATTTGTATGTCCACACTTACATTTTTTATATACACGTTGTATTGAAGAAATAACAAGCCTTAGCAACCATCCGCCCACGCTCCTTTACGTAGTTGGTGTCGCCACGGCAAACAAAATGGCGGCTTACACATGGGACAAAGTTAAGGGTTTCTAACAACAGCAAGAGAGCATAAAGATACTGTCTAAAGACTTCTCTAGAAGCATTATAAGGTAAAGGGAACCTCTATAAGTCTTAATAATGACAAAGTTGTACTTGCAAGGTGGTGAAATCAATTACAGGAAAATTTTTCACCTTGTTACGCTTGTTTGTTGAACAGATTTATAGGACATTTAACTGGAAGAAAAGATGACCCTGAAGCTTTACTGGAGTACTTTGGAAAGGTTATCATGCAATTAAAAGCTATAGTATTGTGTCTATGCAGTTGCAATGGCTTTAGAATTATCGACTAATAACAAGTGATTGAAGCTCCCTTAGTTTGTCCTTCAAAGGGGTTATTTCCTCTTGTAATGACATAGATGAAGAACTTAAAAAACACTCCATGGTATCAATGGTATCAGGCTTTTTGAGAAGTGTATCATTTTTGATTCTTTGGTCTTGCACAGTTGCAAGGCAAACAGAAGTTCTTTGTCACTATCATCTAGTTGTAAAATTGATAGTGATTGTTCATCAGGTGATACTTCTATTGAATTTATCTGGTTACAACTGCCTTAAAACATTGACACAACAAGATCATGTTTACAGACAGTACAGGGAAGATGAGCATCAGCACGAGAACAAGTGAACATGTGGACACAAGTATGACAGTGAAGTTAACAGGTACAGCTATCATTAATTTGTTTTACGATCTATGTTTGTAGCTTTGTTGAAAAGTCAACACTGAAAGGCTTGTCAGATAACGGTTCAGGGCACCAAGGGAAACGATTTCTATGGCATTTTGGTGTCTTTTATTAATATCACAAGCTCAATGGGATACTTTTACTTTTTGAAGCTTGCATACATGCTCAAATGCTTTGGCTCTGAATATATGGAGTAAAACAGAAAGATGGTTGACTCCGCAGTTTTGCTTGTTTCCAAGGTATACAACTTTAAGAACACAATGAAAACTTTTGGCGAACATATTTGTATTGATTTCTGAACCAGACCTCTAAGCATAAGCCCATTCTTTCTTTTGCTGTACAAACTCCTTTCTAAAGTAAGTTTTGTACAAATCACGATTCTGAGTTGAAATCAAAGAAAGGAACTGCTGCAAAACATTGTTAAAAGTGCCAATGTGTTTTTCATCCAGTAGTACACGCAAATGGTGGTACAACTGTACTCGTTATTCTTTATGACTTACAATTTCAAGTAGTTCTTTTCTCTATGCTTTGTCAATATGCCAAGTGAAAAGTAATTTGTGACGTTTTGGCAAGACAGTAAATGTAGCACTCCATGAGTTGTAGTATTGCTCGGCGCAATCAGACAAAACAAATTTGAGGAAGTTCACCTACTCTTTCACTCTTTCAAATTTCAGAGATTATTTTAATAGTCATAATAATTAATAACTTTATTTTTAATTTTATAAGTTTTTAATTAACAACGAAAAAGAGTCTGATAATACTGTCATTTTTATTGTTTAATGACACTCATGATTTTTCTTTTTTAAAAAAAGTAATTGTTTTTTGTTGTATTCTAATTTTGCCAGTCTCTATAAGGAATGATAAAAGATAATAACCTTATCAGTAAGAAAAAGATTTTTCACCATTTTGGCCTTAAAAATTTTTATTTTTAGTTCTTAAATGGTTATAATTAACTTCCGCCTACAATAGCCGATGAACAACTTGATGGGTGTTAGATATGTTAAACAAAAAAACATGAATATCATGACACTTCATTTAGATGAGACAACACCAAGTTGGATGGATTCAACACTGTAGCAGTAAGCAACACCCAAATTTTTAACATGCTTGAGTGTAGAATAACACTTTCGTTTTAACAGTGTACTCAAGTCTCACTAATGTTTTACCTTTTTCACTTTCATAGTATAATATAATTATACTAGACCAGACTAAGTTTTATTACTTTTGTTTAGCTTTAGAATTTTTTTATGTACTACTGACTCTCACTAGTTGTCTCTTCTTTGTTCAGTTTTAAAATATGGTTTTAATAAACCAGAAGTGACTTATCAAACTGAGTTCTAATCACTTGATGATGGTTATTGATATGATACTTTGTTTTACTGGCTTCTCAGCATTCCTTTTTTCTTTTCTCAGCTCAGGTTATGCCAGGAGTGATAGATCAGACTTAAATGTAAGTTTCATTTTAAATCCATGTTTTAGGTATTAGCCATGTCCCAGTATTTGTTTCTTCTCTTAATTTCATAGTATAGTTTAAAATACCAGAAGTGACGGTTTACATTGAGTTCTCATGATTTGAGGTTTGTCTTTGAGATGTTTCATGTTTTACTGATTTCGTTTCTCAGTATTTGTGACATCTTTTCTCAGAGTCATAGTATAGTTTAAAATAACTGATTAGACTGAGTTACTTCTGACATCTCACTATTTGTTTTCTTTTTTACTTTCATAGTAAAGTTTATAACAATAAGTGACTAATGGGACCGAGTTCTTAACATTAAAAATTTTTCATGCACTATTCCTCACAATTCTTTTGTCCATTAATTTTATTGTATATTTTAAAATACTAAAAGTGACTGATAATATTTTGTTTTTGTCACTTGAGGTTGGTTATTGATATTGTGTCATGTTTTACGCACTTTCTCCCTCTTTTCTCTATTTCATAGTAAAGTTTATATTACCAGTAGCGAGAGTGGACAATTATTCAGGGAGAGTGTCTAACCTGCCTATATACTGAGATTCCACAGCGCGTATGTTTACATGTGTTTTTTCCAAGTATACGGATATAATCCCAATAATCTTCAAAATTATGGGTGTGGTTAATAAAATGGCACTTGAAGCATGCAGGCAACTTTAAGACATATCTCCACTCTGAAGATCATGTCGTGCAAGAAACAAGCAGGAGCAGAAAGGAATATGTTCTAATGGTTGGCTATTTCTTTTTTGCAGCTTTTAGACTTGGAATAAATAAAGGGCGCAGAATGCCACTTGGTGCTAAGTACCATGCTATGTAAACATACGCACTGTGGTATATAGGCATGTTGGACACCCTCCCTAAATAATTATCCACTCTTGCCAGTAGTAAATGATGAGACTGAGTAAAATATTAGCATTTGAAATTTGTGTCAAGATGATGCTTGATGTGCTACTCACTACTCACTATGTTTCTAAAGTTTATACCAGGAGTGACTGATTTGACAGAGTGAGTTTTACATCTAAAATTATCAAAAGAAAATGTTTCATGTAGGAATTACGTCTCACTACTTGTTTCTTTTTTCAGTTTCATAGTATGGTTGAAAACACAAGAGACTGATCAGACCAAGTCTTTATCATTGGAGGTTGATTTTAAAACAATATGTATATGTTTCAGTTCTTAGTTTTAAGTATGGTTTATACCAGAAACGACTGATTTGACACAGGTTTTAACAGTTATGTTTGGTATTGTAATGATCATATTTTCTAATATTTAATTTTCCTTTTCATATTTTCATAGTAAATAAAATACCAGAAATATATAATCTGACTGATTCTTTGTATTTAGAGGTTCTTTGTGAAATAATTTGTCATGCTTTTCTAACTTTATACTAATTATTCCTTTCTGGTAAGTTTTATAGTGTAGTTTAAAATTCCAGAAGTGACTGATCTGACAAAGTCTATCATTTGAAGTTGGTTTTAAAATGATGTTTTATGTACTGCTTTTTACTATTTGTTTCTTTTCTTACTCTCTCATGGTATAGTTTATACCATGAGTGACTAATAACAATGATTTCTTATCATTGAAGTTTGGTTATAAAAATGATGTTTAATGTACTACATATTTCTTATTATTTGCTACTTTGTTCTAAGTTTCATAGCATTGTATATTTTGAAGTGACTGATTTTTACCCTGAAGTTTTGTTTTGAGATGTTTCATGCACTACTTAATTTTCAGTTCTTCTTTTCTCATAGTCATAGTATAGTTTAAAATACCAGATGTCACTGATCAGACTGACTTTTCCATCAAAGTTGGAATCTGAAATAATGTTTTGTTGTGCAAAGTTCATATTGTTTGTTTCTACATTTCTCAATTTCTCTAAAAAGAAAATGTTTCAAGTACCTGACGAAAGCGGAGTCATAAGATGA
>NW_003546637.1:84569-86307 GCF_000090795.2 Amphimedon queenslandica | reverse complement strand
TCACTGTTCAGACTGAGTTTTTATCATTTCATTTAGGTACTAAAAAATTTCATGTACCACTCAATTTTCAAAATTTGTTTCGTCTTACCTTCTTTGTTTGGTTTTTCTTTTAACGCAAATGGTGAGGCAGTAAGAGCTGGGACATAGTGCGGCAATGAGAACAAGCAAATGTCATGGCATTGAGAGTAGGGAGATGGTGAGGCTGTGATAGCAGAGAGATGATGTGGCTGGCAGAGAATCACACCAGGGAGACGGTGTTGCAATGAGATCAGGGAGATGGCGTGGAAGTGAGAGCAGGGACTTGGTAATGCAGTGACAGCAGGGAAATAGTTAGGCACTGAAAGCATAATGTTTGTGATGCAGTGAGAGAAAGGAGATGCTGTGGCAGTGAGAGGAGGGAGATTGTGTTGCAATGAGAGGAGGGAGATTGTGTGGCATTAAAAGCAGGGAGTTGGTGTGGCAGTGAGAGCAGGAAGATGATATGGCAGTGACACTAGGGAGATGGTAAGACACTGAGAGCTGGGCGTTGGTGCAGCAGTGAGGTAGTTAAATTGTGAAGTAGTGGCAGCAGGGAGGTGGTGTGGCCATGAAGGCAGGGAGATGGTATAGCAGGAAATGGTGAGGCAGTGACTTAAGGATAATAGTGTGACAGTTAGAGCAGTGAGATAGTGTGGCAATAAGAGCAGGTAGATGTTGTGTGGCAGAGACAGCAGGGAATGGTGTGGCAGCAATAGCAGCAAAATGGTGTGGCATCATTAGCCGCAAAATGGTGTGGTAAAGAAGAGTTTGTTTGGCAGTGAGAGCGGGAGTTGGTGTTGCAGTAGAAGGATGGTGAGGCACACTGAGGAGAGAGTTGTTGGGGCAATAAGAACAGAATAATGGTGAAGCCTTGGGAGCGGGGAGATGGTTTGGCAGTGAGAGCAGGGAAATGGCATGGCAGTGAGAGGAGATGGTGTGCAGTGAGAGCGATGAGAAGGTGTGGCAATGAGAGCAGGAAGATGGTGTAGTAGTGAAAGCTGGAAAATGGTGTGGCAGAGAGAGGAGGTATATGGTGTGGCAGTGTTTGCAAGAAATTGGTGTGGCAGTGAGACAAAGGCGTTGGTGTGGCAGTGAAAACAGGAAGACGGTGTGGCTGTGAATGAAAAGAAATGGTGTGGCAGTGAGTGAAAGGAGATGGTGAGCAGTGAGAGCTGCATGATTGTGTGGCAGTGAAAGCAGGGATTTTGTGTGGCAGTCAGAGCAGGGAGTTTGTGCGGCATGGAAAGTTGGGACTTGGTGAGGCAGTGGGACTGGAAGATGGTGGGGCAGTGTGAGGAGGGAAATGGTTTAGCAGTAAGAGCAGTGAGATGGTGCGGCAGTGAGAATCGAAAAATTGTGGTAGGGAAATGTTGTGGTAGGGAGATGTTGAGGCAGTGGGAGCAGAGACAAGTTGTGGCTATGAGAGCTGGGAGATGGTGTTCAGTGAGAGCAAGGAGGCGGTATGGCAGTGAGAGCAGGAAAATTGTATGGCAGTGAGAGCAGGGAAATGGTATGGCAGTGAGAGCAGTGAGATGCTGTGGCAATGATAGTAAAGAGGTGGTGTAGCAGTGACAGCAGAGTGAAAGTGTTGCAGTGATAGTAGCGGGTTGGTTTTGCAGAAAAAGCAGGGAGATGGTGAGGCATTGAGAGCAGGCAAATGGTGAGGCACATAGTGCAGGAAAATGTTTTGGCAGTGAGAGCAGGGAGATGGTGAGGCCTC
>NW_003546637.1:82515-83892 GCF_000090795.2 Amphimedon queenslandica | reverse complement strand
CAGGGAGATGGATTGGCAATGAGATTAGGAAGATTGTGTGGCAATGAGAGCAGGCAGATGGAGTGGCATTGAGAGCAGGAAGATGATGTAGCAGAGAAAGCACGGTGGCAGTGACAGCAGTGTGTTGGTGTGGCAGTGACAGCAGAGAGTTGGTGTGGCAGTGAGAGCTGGGATAATGTGGCAGTGAGAGCTTGCAGATGGTGTGTTGGTGAGAGCAGAAAGATTGTGTGGCAGTGAGAGCAGAAAGTTGGTGTGGCAGTGTGGGCATGGAGGTGCAATGGCAGTGAGAGTAGGTAGATGGTAAGGCAGTAGGAGCAGGCAGAAGCTGTGGCAGTGAAACAATGATGGTAGTGAGGTAGAGGGAAGAGGAAAATGGTGTGGCAGTGAAAGCAGAGAGATGGTGTAGCTGTTGGAGGAGGGAGATGATGGGCAGCGAGAGCAGAAATATGGTGGAGTAGTGAGAGGAGGAAGATAGAGAAGCAGCAAAACCAGCGAGTTAGTAAAGCAATGGGAACAGGGAGTTGCTGTGGAAGGGAGTGCAAAGGGATGGTGTGAAAGTGAGATATTGTGGCCATCAGAGCAGGTAGATGTTGTGGCAGTTAGAGAAGGGAGATTGTGTAACAGTGAGAGCAGGAAGATTGTGTGGCTGTGAAAGCAGTGAGATGTTGTGGCAATCAGTGCAGGGATGTGATGTGTCATTGACAGCAGTGAGATGGTGTGACAGTGATAACAGCAAGATGGTGGCATGGAGATTGTGTGGCAGTGAGAGCAGGGAGTTGGTAAGGCACATAGAGCTGGGAGCTGGTGTGGCAGTGACAGCAGAGAGATGGTGAGGCTGTGGGAGCAGGGAGATGGCTTGGAAGCGAGAGCAGGGAGATAGTGTGGCAGTAAGAGCATGAAGATCGTGTGGCAGTGAGTGCGGAGTGATGATGTGGCAATAAGAGCAGGGTGATGTTGTGCCAGTGAGGGCAGCAGTGAGAGCAGGAAGATCATGTAGCAATGAGAACAGGGAGATGGTTTGGCAATGAGAGCAGGGAATGGTGAGGCAGTGAGAGGAGGAAGACTGCTTGGCAATGAGATGGTGTTGACATTAGAATAGAAAGATAGTGTGGCAGAGAAAGCATCGACATTGTGTGGCAGTGACAGCAAGGAATTGGTTTGGCAGTCAGAGCAGATAGTTGGTGTGTCAGAGAGAGCTTGGAAGAAGTGGAAGTAGAGATGTGATGTGGCTGTGAGAGGAAGGAGATGGTGAGGCCATGAAAGCAGCAAGTGGTAAGGCAAAGAGAGATTAAGTAGATGTGGCAGTAAAAGCATTGAGATTGTAATGCAGTAAGACAAGGCAGATGATGTGGCACAGAAATAGGGAGATGGTGTGAG
>NW_003546637.1:67700-69970 GCF_000090795.2 Amphimedon queenslandica | reverse complement strand
TTGTTTTTTTATAAAGTAATTCATTACCAACTTGATAAAGAATTATATGTAAGATTAATACCTTCTTTTAGCTAGAAACCTCTACTAAGTAATGCAATTGATTCCAAGCAAAGCTAGCCTATCCAGGTCAAAAAATTGATTACTTTTACCAGTTCTGAGATCTGAACCGAACAGAGCATGCACGACAACACCCAGATTTTAAAGCACACACTTCTATAATTAACAATGGGTAAGGGAGGTAAGCTGGCCTGATGCAACAATTATGTCATCACTTTTATCTTGGAAAATGATTTTAGGGCACATGGATCCGCATAAACTGTTGGAATAGAATGGTCAGAATACTTCAAGCACAAGCCAAGATTGAGATGCAGCTTGCTAACAGAATTGCCAGGACTTTCTTAATGATGATGATGATGATGATGAAAAATGGTGGCTGAACAAAACGGCTGGTTCGTCGATTTTTAGCTTTTCTCTAAGACTAGTTTTAGAGCCAAGCTATTGGTGCCAATGGAGTCCTCTGGTCAAGAAGAGGTCCTCTAAAACGTCTGATAAGCATTGGAGCTCGTCCTGGTATAGCAAAGCTGCAAATATTGTGGCAGTCATTTTGTTGTTGGTGAATCCTACTTAGTAATGCAAGTGCGATACTAAATCATATCAATTATATACATTAATAATTTTAATTTTTGATACTGTACAGAATCACGAAATTCAAGGAATGCAGTAGCGAAATACTTATCCCTAATTTAGATTTTTCATTGTGATGACGGTAATTAATTCAATCAGTACTAGCTGAAAAGTCTGACTTATTAATAATAATGTACATGGTTATGTAGTAGAGCAATAAATAGGTAGAAGCATAATTATTATTAAAATTCTATTTATATTGCAGTCTGCCTCTTATCATTTCCTGCAAACTAGGGTTTGAAATTTTCCATATTATTATTATGGGTAAATTATTTCTGTTATTATTATGTATTCAACTATTATTATTGTTGAATTCAACCACTTTTGTTTCTTTTATTTTTAACAATCCTACTTTTTTATTTAATACAAATTATTTTTATTAAATGATTCCATACTTTTTATTAAATTTTATTAATTAATATTCCTTTATAATTATTCATAATGATAATTTTTTCCTTAGGTATCAGTTCATTACTAGAAGAAAAGCATTTTGAAATAAGAATAATAAGGAGACTACTGCATTATAAAACAGTCCTTATTTTGATTTTTGAATCATTAATTTTATTCACAGCCTAGCTCAAATTATTTATCATTGTTGCCATTACTAAGATCTATCTCCTATTCTGAAACTATTTAAGATAACAATCAGCTTAAATTTCCAAATTTCCCTCACAGCTCTCAAACCTTAGCAACGTAATTTGTGAAAAAGCAGCAAGTCAGTTCAGTTACAAACTTACATCGGCTATTATTTATGTTTTCTCATAGTTTATTGATCATAATGAGCAACATGGAGTTCCTGCTCTTCCATCGCCACCACCTTAGCTGGAGGACCTCCACCACCACCACCTCCCGGAGGCACGCCACCTCCAGTAGCTGGAGGTCCTACACCAGTGCTGGTGGTCTTCCACCAGTAGCTGGAGGTCCTCCACCAGTTGCTGTTTGTCCTCCACCAGTGGCTGGAGGTCATCCACTGCTAGCTGGAGGTCGTCTGCTACTATTGATGTTGCTGCTCTGCAAAGGCAGAGACAGCTTGTGATATGGCAATTTTGCCAATTGAATAGACAAATTGTAAGATTATTTTAGTTATATTCAGCAGTTTATATAGATACAAATTAATCATCTCTCTATTTCATTTTGCTATAGTACATCAATGTTCCAAGAGGCTGTGGCAGGAGGATTGATAATAATACGACAAAGAACTATGATTGTTGTTATACTTATACACACATGTAAAAAGTTAACTTTTTAAATTAAAGTGACAATAAAGTCAAATATCTTTAAGCATAAAGCCAAAACAGAAAATACAATAGCAATGCTTTAAATTAGTGTTTGTTTAATTCAGTCTTCCTACAAGAAAAAATTACGGTGGCCATAGTTAATTCCTTGTTCTGTATCAATTATTTTTATAGTGTTACCTACCTGATACAATTCATTGTGTGTGGCTAGTTTACAATCAAACAAAAGTTCCTTTAAGCACAACTTGCCAGAATGACGGAAGGAACCGATGTCCGGACAAGTGAAGCAGGTTTCAAATAAAGAAGTAATCCAAGAATACTGAGATGGTATAAATAACATCCCTCACATTC
>NW_003546637.1:64464-67353 GCF_000090795.2 Amphimedon queenslandica | reverse complement strand
GAACAGTACACACGTACATGATAAGTTTATTAAAATGAGACAAAGGGACACTTGAAGTTCTAATGCTAAGCTTTAAAGTACAAGTTAAATTTTAGTCAGAAAAGTATTTTATATAACTCTTGTTATAAACATAAATAAACAAAAATAATTTGTAATTGTGGTAATAATACATGAGCAAGTCTGTACACAAATTTTTGCAAGTAATTTGTAGCTTTCTATTCTTCAGAATGCAAGAAACAGGGCTAAAAAGAGAGCCTAATAGAACAGCATTTAGACCACGCCCACCAACCAAAGTGCCAAAGAAAGGTTTGAAAGCACAGAAACATACTATCTTGGCTTCATAAAAGTATTGTGTACGTTCTACTTCAATTATCATATAAGTTTTAAGTTTGTTCTCTCAAAAGCAAGCAAGATATGGGAGAAAATGCGCTCCTTCGTTTAGTTGCTTCGAGACCACGCCCACTTCATTTCTCCATTGGTTTGTTCTGCAGAAGAAAAGTTGAACAGTTTCTTTTTTTTCTAGGCGCTTCATAAAGCTTATAGCTACTTGCAGTAGCTCCTTGGACTCCTCAGACATCATGGGGAAAGATCTGCTAGCTAACTTTTGAGCGTATCAAGTGTGCTTGAGATAGCAGGCCTTTTTTGCAGTCATAAATGACGACGATCATTTCTTCGTCTGTAACACAGCAAAACAAACAGCTACCAGCTTATAACTTGGAAGTAAAGAAAGAGGTTTGATATAGCCTACAAGGGTAGAGTGCAGTATACCGGTACCCCAGAAATACACCATTTTACCGGAAGTTTTGTCACATTACATCATGACAAGGGAATGGTTAACTTATCACGTGATCATTTGTATAGTTAAAATGGCGACTGCTCCTACTGCTGCTTCTTCAATTTCTTTTTCTCCTCAGAAGATGTGCTATAAGGACCATTATAATATCACATCTAATGATACTATTCTACAGAATTGGTTTACACAAAAATAAAGTAGGTTGTGATGCTTCACGGTATGTAAATGTGTCACTACATCCTCACACAAAAAGTCACGTAGGCTGTGATTGGTTTAGGATTTGGATTTTCATGTTTTTATTTAAGGTTTTGTGTTGGTTGTTGTGTGGGCAACGAAGCCCTTCACACAACCACCGACACAAAACCGTATATAAACCCTAATGAAAACATCAAAATCCAAACCCTAAACCCTCAAAGCCTACGAAGCATTCTCTTCGTGTTATGTCCTGTTCTTAATTTTAGGGCACTTGGGTGTAGGGTTTAGGGGTAAGGGTTTAGTGTTTAGTTTTAGGTGCTCGGGTCTATTAACAATCTTTGTCTTATGTCCCGTTCCTAATTTTAAGGCGCTTCGGTGTAGGGTTTAGTGTTTAGTTTTTAGGTGCTCGAGCCTAATGAAAATGTTCATGTTTTGTCACATGTAATTTTCTGTTTTACCTATTTTTGAGTTTCACTGTGCATTTTTTTTAAGATATTCCATTACTTATGCTTTTCTTCATACTTGGCTTTTCTCCATACTCGGTTTTTCACTCATTTTTACTGTTCGTAATGTTTTTATCATGTTTGTTTTCATTTTATGGTTTTTTAGCAATTGTAATAAACAATTACAGCTTGTTGGTAGTTTTAGCCTCCTCCGCCCCACCACCTCCATGGGCGGTCCTCCTTATATAGCAATTTTCCAGCTCAGGCTATTGTGGGGCATCAGTGTATGATGTCATGAGGGACGTCAGCAATGTCAAAATGGCGTTCTAAAGGGTACAGGTTTGCTACACTCGCGCCGCCTACAATACCTTTACTTTTTGCAGCAGACTATTTTAGAAATAGTTTTAAGCCCCAGTATGCATCTCAACGCATTAATGCATTACTGACACTTTCAAAGACCCACCCCCAGACACATTAATGCGTTATTAACCATGAAATGGTTAGTCAATGATAATGATAATAAAGGAGAGGGGCATTGTACCAATTGAAAACCAATAACAGAGACAGAAAACATACATGCATACATTAGTGATAAGAGAGCTGTAATACATTTAAGGAGTAAAAGGATAATGACGAAGCATGTCTGAAATAAAAATTGCTTTTAAAATGTTGATAATTTATATGATAAAATTGAGTAGTAATGATAAGGAGTTTTATTGTTATTGATGAGTGACAATACTTAGCTTACAATGACACCAAGTCACAACTAAAAACATCATCTAGTGATGTGAAGAACATAAATCATCTTCATCAACATACTGCATTTCAAACTCCATTGTCTTAGGATTCATACTCAAAACAGTTCGTGTGTACCATACGAGCTCTTCCCCAACTTCAAAACAATGTTTTACCTTCTTTCCAATGAGAAGAGCAGGATTTTTTGTCACTTGTGACAATTGATTGTTGCTTCCTTCACTGACTCCCATAAAAAGCAACATATTCTGTGTCAGCACAGCAACTGAGAACTGCCTTCCATTAAAGAAAATTTAAATATATCTTTTCTACTGTGCTTTTTATTAAGAACTTCATTTCTGAAATTAAACTGCAACTTCAATGCTTCTTGTTTCTACTTTTGTGTTGACAATGAAGCTATTGCAGTGTCTATATCTTCTTCCTTCATCCATAAACCTCCATTCCCTTATATTTGTTTGGTAAACATTTTTTTGTCAACTATTTTTATGTCTTTCCTAGCAATGTTTCTATTCTCTTCCATGTCTCTTTTCTGTCTACTTTCAATTTCATGTCTACATTTTAAGCTTCTTTTCAAAAGAAGGTGCAAGACACCTAGCTGCTATGAACAGCTTTTCTCTCTCATCACAAGAAAGCTCCGCTACCCATTTGGATGTTTTATTTTGAGCAAATAATATGATAGCCTTTAATGAAATAAGCTGTGCATCA
>NW_003546637.1:50641-63783 GCF_000090795.2 Amphimedon queenslandica | reverse complement strand
ATCGAAGAGTTGATGTACCTTAATATTGTGATTCCCGATGATGATAAGCCTCACACGCCGTGTGAACTAGTGTCTGAGTACCTAATGACCCTTGTGGGCCAAGTTGATTTGATAATATTTAAATTACCCACTTATTAACAGCTTTATCAGCACACTCTGCTAAACGAACCACATAATGGAGACCGCAAAAGAAGTTGTTCATTCGTGTAATTAGTTCTTTCTGAACTTGAGTGAATGCGGTCCAATCCTCATAATATCTGGAAAAATTCATTTTCAAAAGTCATGTAACACTTCATTATACAAATTTTCTGCAGCATGTCTGTCTGACATATTCTTAATTTTGTAGATAATGTTTTAGGAGACAGCTTAATGTCCTAATAACAATTTACACAGTCAATGTCATCCAAAATCTTCATTAGTGTTTCTAAAGTGTCTATTGTTGAGCCAGAGAAGACATGCCGAAGACCTAAGACATACAAATCTGATTCCTTTTGGACATCATACGTTGCATAACGATGCCCAAGCTTGGTTGCACCATCAGTCTGCAATGTCATAAAATTATCTGTTTCTGAAATGCAATCATCTAGTTGTGCTTGGACTACAATACGACTCTCTATCATCATTTGACATTTTAAACCATTATGATGCTAGTCTCTTAACTCATTTGTGGGCAATATTTCTCAAAACAGAACTGATGACAAGTGCAACGTTTCCGACTCGAACATTCAATGATAATAGTTCAAAAATACAAGCATGAACACCATTAGTATACTTGCCATTTTCAAAGGTAGATATTACTGAATCAGATGACATCATAGATAGAATGGTGTCATTCAACACTACATTATCCAACAAATGACTAGAAAATTTTTTTTAATGATGCTACTTCGATTTGAAGATCTTTCTTTTGAAAGAGCAAGAACTACTTACTGTATTTCCTCGAGTAAAAGCTGCTCCCGAGTAGCCGCCTCCCGCGAATAGATGCCTCCCAGGGCCAAAGTAGTGAAGGAAATTACCGCCACCTTCAAATTGACGCCGCATGTAATGTTATTTATTGTTATTATTAACAAATAGCAATTAATTAATTAGTAAAATGGCCGTCTAGTCACAGTTCAGTCTGAGTTGACTGTAGTCACTTCATCCTATCGATGATTTTTTTCTTTCCAGGAAAGGTATAGATACATGGTACTTCTAGACCCTTTCCAAATCCTTTACTCATTAACATGAGCTTCTATTTCACCCCATGAAGCAAGAAATATGATGCAACTCGTGAAAACACCCTTGGAAGGAGAAATAGCTCATAATGCTAAGACACTGTGGTACATCTAAACTCTTGCAGCCTGAGGTAGAACATGAGAGTGCTCTTTTTTCAGACCTGGAACTGAAAGTAGTAATTGACATGAAGATTAAATTATTATTACAAATTTTGTTTAAAAACAATATTTTAGGTAAAATTAATAATTGATTTTAATGATAATTAATAATCGCCGCCACCAAAACAATGGCCACCCTTGTATAGTCGCCTCCCTCCTATAGATGGAAAAATGAAATAGACGCCGCGGCTTTTACTGGAAGAAATACGGTATATCAGTTACTCTCCTTTTTCAGTAATGATGGGTGATATATCGATTCTTTATCAATATGAACGATATTTTACGGAATTGATTTGAATCATTATCAAAAATTTTATGCAATTTTTATTGATCAATTGACCATGCCCATTTATTAAGGTTAAATAACTAATTTTAATAAGTAATGGCACTGTTGAACTGGAAGAAAGAGGCAACTGACCAGTTGTTAGCTCAGCCTACCCCAGTAAGAAGAGATCTAAGCTCAAGAGCATGGAAATGATCTCTCATGATGTCCAGTACAGTGTCAAAATCATTAGCCACAACCTTGACACACTACTAAATGACAGTGTGGTTATCATATTGTTAATAATCAATATTTCCTTAAACAGTCCATTATTGATCGTTATCGAAAATTAAGAAAATTGGCCATATTGCCCATCACTATTTTACAGTGTAGAGCACAATGATTTACACAATCTAGCTTTGTTTGCAGTTTCTCTATTTTGGAATTTGATCTAAGAAGTTTAATTCCTTTCACAGTCAATAATGGTTCATTTTTGACACTTGATGCAAGCCATCTGCTTTTCTATAGTAACATCTCTTCTTTTGAGTGTCTTGTTTCATTTCTTGTCATTGCATACATTTTTAACAACCTGTGGGCAAAGCCCTCAGTTCGTTCCTATACTTGCTTTCACCATCTCACTGTATGTATGTATATATATATTGATATATATATATATATATATATTTGTATGTCCACACTTACATTTCTTCTATACATGTTGTATTGGAGAAATAACAAGCCTTAGCAACCACCCACTCATGCTTCTTTACGTCAGTGGGTGTGGTCACAGCAAACACGATGGTGGCATTCACACAGGACAAAGTATTGAGTGTTCTAACAGCAAAAGAACATAGAGATAATGTCTAAAATCTTCTCTAGAGGCAGCTATTTATGCACGGTTATGTAATCAATTACAGGAATATTTTTACATTCGTACGCTTGTGCCTTTGTTTCCTTTGATACCTCCAAAGATGCTTGCACTTTCTTCTGAGTTTGAAGTCAAACACGACTGAAATTTACAACATGCCCTTTACAATATCTAAGAAGTGATAAATCAATTTCTCCATTAACACTTTCACGGTCAATAACGCATTAATCTTACCTTGGGTCCACCAGCCTGCCATGGTCCGCCATCCTTGCTGGTCGCCTAAACAACGAGATGGAGGCCACACAGGCCCGTGGGAAGTGTGGCCAATGTATAGGCCCTACTTCAGCAACGCCCCCAGGATTGACTTGGCATCTAATGCATAGGCGTAGACAGGGTCGGGCATATAGGGGCAATGCCCGACCTGACTCTGTGAGCTGACCTGTGGGCCAGGGCAGAAGCTTGGGCAAGGTGGTTGGGCAAGACTGAGTGTGTCACTGTGTGTGAGACTGTCAGACTATCATTACCACAGGTGTAATTGGACACTGGAACTATACTGTCAGTCTGTGACTGTCACTTAGCCTGAGGAGTGAGGAAGAAGCTGAGAGAGCCACAGCTCTAGCAGCAGCCATTTTATTCAAGTTATGAATTATGATATAAAGTTAATTATTACTATACGCCCAAGTTAATTATAAAGCGGTTGCAGTGACGTCACTTTATGACGTCATAATCACTTCCGTATGGCAAAAATTACGAGCCTCATTCGTTTACAGCAGTAAAGTTGCTTCTTCTATAACTTCCTTTACACAGCACAAGGCAGAAAAGGAGAACAATTCTAGCGGTAGTAAGCAGAAAAGCAGCGATAGCAATAATTACAGGAGTAACAAGGCAATGCTGTGTTCACTTTGGCCGCTTCACTGGTTCTCTATCCGAGGACTTTTTGCTTCCTTTGCATCCCTGAGTCCAGGAAAATGAAAGAGTAGCATGAATTAGCCATGCCCACAGTTAAGGAAGCTTGCCAGAACAGTTTAAAGCGCTGTACAAATGAATGGCAAAGTAGCCATTTTGCCATACAGAAGTAATTATGACGCATGCTGTGACGTCATATGAAACCGCTCTATTGATATGGCGAGAAAACGTCAATCTTCCATGCTGTTTGCACCTATTTTTTACATATAGAAAGAGATTTGTCTTCCAAGCTCTGGGACTGCTTAAACGAGGTAGTCATCAAGTTTGCTGTCTCTCACAAGAACTCCAGTGATCATCCTCCTCATCCTCTGAGTCGAGTTTCCTCCTTTTTTTTTGTTAACTGGCTTTTTCAAAGCCACCACGAAAAATTTCTTCTACCTGATTACGATAAAACAATAATAATTGCATGCATGATAGTGTGAAATCTCCATATTTCGGGCGGCAAAAGGGGTGTGGCTAAAATTTCGGCGCGCTTCGCACGCCCACCATTTCCACCATTTCTACTTGCCCGACCTTTCCTAGTCTGCCTACGCCCATGATCTAATGCATTCCAATATACCAGGCAGTGGGAGCTCGCACATGCAAGTCGCTATGTTGGCAGACAATTTCCCCATGACCTTCCACTCCATCATTACGGTAGCATGAGTTGCACCCCAAGGGGGGAGTTCCAGAATCCTTCAAGGTGGTCCTGCCCATGCTTCTGGGTGGGGTTCACCATTGGAGGCGATGACCTAGAGATTACCATCTAGGGGCAGAGCTTCCGTGGTGCCCAGACAAACCACTATTACCCGAGATTCTTTCCCTCCCAATCTCGCTCTTTAATGTCTCAATAGTAATAAGATGAACACACACAAGTAATTGTTAAGAGAGACATATCTGGTGTGGGGGACAGATTTGATATGGGGAGTGCATAGATGGGAAAAGCAGGAGGGGCAGAGTTCAGTAAGCATGAATAATTGAGAATGTGAGGAATGTTCCAACGTGTACAGGTAGATGTGACTACGTGGAGATAGAACAGTTTGGCCATACCAGGAACTGTGAATAGGGCTTTACTGCCTCCTATGACCACGCCTCCGAATGGCATGAAACTATTCAAAATTGTTTTCAAACAGCTGGGTTACTCCCAGTAGGGGATCCCTTGGACAGTTGGTAAGCTTCCAATTGCCACCTCCATAGGGTTTTGATGAGGTAATTGGGAACCCCTGCTGCTGCTGCTGAGGTAGCCACCCCAATGAGGAGACTGTGACCCAAATATTGAGTCATATCAAATATCGCTGACTAAAGACCACTCCTAAGACATGTCGTGAAGGGCGTCCTGGTAAGGGGCATGCCATCTTCTCAAATACAGAGGTGACTGTTGCCTTGCGGGCGAACAACCAAGTCACTAAGTAGGGCAGAGACAGGACAAACCCCTGAGCCTGACACAACCTGGAATATCTCCACTCCTCTGCCAAAAGGGTCGGTCTTTGCCTAGCAGAGTGTAATGCGGATGGCTGTGGGGTAAGTCCTAGAGTTAATAACTACCTCCAGCATCAGAATGTTCACTGAAGATGAGTCACCCCACCTTCAGAAACCCAAAGTAGCCCAAGCAAGTGCCCGCCCATATTAGGCCGGACTTAAAGTCTTTCACTGACCACCATCCTACAAGCTGGTGCATGACTGTACCAGTGATGGGGAGGTGGGGTGCTCATCCGTTGTGGTGGGACAAGGCTCTAGCTACCCCTCGTAAAACTAGTTGGAAGTGAGGCATGTGGTCCATTTCTCCGGCATTTCTCCACCAGCAACAGCCAGATTTGACAACTGATAGGTATGACACGATCGACTGGTGGGCCAGTCCATAATGTTTGAGAAAGGTTATGAAAAGACATAAGACTCTATCTGAGAAGGGTAGTGGTAGTTGGCCCATGAAATGGCAAAAGGCAAACTACCTCCGCTGGGCCAAGGAATAGAAACTCACTGTCTTTGTTGAGAGGCCACCTGCAAAAAGCTTGCTAAAGAGTCATTGCAACCAGGCAAGGTCCATAACCAGGACCAGTCCAGCAGAATGCCCCCAATGGCTGAGGGATGGGAGTTGGATAAGAGGAGGCCTGTGGAGAAGTGTCACCCACTTATCCCTTAAGAGGGCATCTGCAGCCCCACTATTCTCACCTGGAATGTGAACCACTGAGTGTTCAATATCAAAATAGGGCTCAATGAAGAAAGGGACCACAGCAGATGTACTAGGGTGGGTCCTTGGCCAAGTAGTTGGGTGGGGCAGATACCACAGCCTGGTGGTCTGTTCTAAACTTGACCCTTACATCTGGACCCCCATAAGGCTGCGGCTAAGACTATGGGGAATAGCTCCTTTGTCGCAATAATGGTGTCCCTCCAAGAGGCCAGTCACTGGAATTAAAACCATGCTGAACCATCTTCAAATAGTGTTCCACACCCCCATGACCCAGGCGCATCTTAATTTACAGTCTCCAGTAGTGGGTGACCCAATTACAGCTCTAGATGAAGGAGTTCCACCACTGGAGGTCAGCCTTGCACTCCTGGTTAAGGCGAACTGGGTGGTCCTGTTTTTGGGATCTTAGAAGTCTGAATGAAGGACCGTATAAAGGTCCTCCCACCACTATTGCATCTGAGAACTGTCCCACTATGGACTGTAATTGCTTCTTGCTAATGGACTCGTGGGTCAACCGCCAGTGCAATGATCCCTGGAGGCATTCTAACTTTCTTGGGGGAGGCGCATCTCTATCTGTATCAAGTACAGCTCTATACCCTGAAAAACCAAAGTTGTGGCTGGTCCAATCACTTTTTCTGAGGCGACAGGGAATACCAGGTGCTCACAAAGGTTGACAGCAACGCATAACAAATGCTGGCATTTGCTAGGATGCTGAGAGGGGCAGAAGTTGTCCAGGTAGTGTATAAAGTAGGAAACCCCCTCACAAAACACCACAAAAGCCTGTCTGCCAATGCTTTAAAACTTTTGATGGTGGAGGTGAGCTGAAACGGGAAGGCGGTGTTGAAGTAGGTAGTAGTACCACACTACTGTATTGCCAGTAGTGACATGTCATCTGGGTAGACTGGAACATGTCTGTAGGCTGCTTTCAGTTCCACCTTAGCCATGAGGGGACCAGAGCCTGCAGATTTTATCAGCTCCACTGCATTGTCCACCCTGGGATTGGTCAGTGACGTAAGGGAAGAACTGATGCTGATGGCACTAGAAGGAGCAGACCCATACATGATCAGTCTGAACTTTCCTTGTTGGTGGCTTTTGGGTTTCAAGCCAATGAAGCTTCAGTAAACTGGTGCCCTACGAGGCACCCACCTGAGGCATCCAGCAGCAATCTCTGTAATGTACCACTGAGTGTCGCCCGAGTTGTTAGCCAAGGATTCATAATTCCTCCTTGGTGAACATAGTTCGAAAGACCGGTCAAAATTGATCTTAAACACCTGGTCAATCCCCAGACCTCCAGAGGTACCCGGCATACTTTTCTGGGTGTCACCTCAGGTAATGGTCCTACCTAGCGAGTGGGAGGATCTCCCTTACTTTTATGCCCTCGACCAAAGCAGTACATGGAAGAGCCTATAAGGCTAGTAGGTCCTGCATGTACTGGTACTGGCCACCTAAGACAGGAGAGAACATTCATTCTGCCCCGTATAAAGTAGAGCAATTGTACAATAGAGTGGGAAGGGGAGCCAGGGAACATGCATAGGGGAAGAGTTGGATTGCATGTCCAACTTAATGATACAAACATTCCAAAAACAGTCAACTTCTGGGAGGCACCACATGTGCGTGTGACCTGGATTGTTATAATAGTTTGAAAAGAATTCAAGCAAAAATTTAACAAAAACTCAAATGCATGTACAATAATAATAAAAGTGGGTGTATGCACAAAGTAAAAAGCATCTATTTGGAAGGGAGTTAAATATTGCTATATTCCATTGGATTATAAAAAATATCTGGGAGTGTCCAAATAACGATCAGTCACTGCAGAAAATGTGTAGGCTGGTCCTGCCACTGTGCTGCTTGCCTTTGCAGGCAGAGGCCCCGTAGTCAGTCAGTCCACATGACCAACATTTGTTAGTGAATTGCCAACTAGATAAAAAACAGCCTACTGCCCTGCTAAACCTTTCGCAGACCTTTTCGCTCGGTCTGTATGGGCGACAGCGTCAGTCTGCTGAAGTGGCCGGAGGGTCCAGGGCAGTCCTCCTTGCGATGGTGATGCGTCTGGCACGACGAGCAGAACTGACCAGCCGCCTGGAGGATCATTGCAGCTAGCATGGATGGATTTAGCTCCGTCCACTGGAGGTTGTGGCCTGCCCAATGGAGTTGACAAATGGGTGTCGTACAAACGCCACCCAGCTCCTCATGTTTTTGAGCCAACATTAGAACTATCTGGCCATAGGCCATATGTCCTTCGTCTTCTGGCAATCAACCTTGGCCGCCACAAAGATGAAGAAACAGTGGAGCCAGGTCTCCATGTCCCCTATTTTTCTGAGGTGGAGGGATTGTGAGCCCAGCAGTCCTGCGTTCGCCACCCTCTGACGTAGGGCAATATTATAAGTTAACAGATCACCTAAGTCCACAAACGTGCCTGATCTGATAAACTCCACAACCAACCCTTGGATTGGCAGGAGAGCAGAGGATAGGACCAGGAGTGGGGTATTGAACAGACCCAGGTTAGCTAATGGTGTAGCCCGTAGAGTGGCCAAGGAAGGGGATGCCCCTGTAGCGATGAGTGTCTGGTGGGCCATTAGTGCAGAAGTATAGGGGAGGCTGCCTGTTGAGAAGATTGGGGTGGAGCTCAGAAAAGATAGCAGGCTGGAACCTATGGAAGGAGAAAGGAAATGAAAGGTGTCATTCTTAGTGGTGGGTGCATCCATAGGGGGAGTGTCCCCAACAACATGGAAAGGCCCTTGTGTGTTCAGAGATGGGTATGAATGGTGGGAGCACCAACAGCAGGAGATGAAGGGGAGCGACCCTCCAGTGTCATTGCCCCACTCCGGAAAAGAAGAGGGGAAAAGGGGAAAAGAGGGGTTAAGGGGATAACACAACATTAATAATAATAGTAATTATAGAAATAACAATAATAATAATTATAATAATAACAATAAAGGAGTGTGGCAGGGGTGAGGCAAGGGGGAGTGTCCCAAGCAGTTACAGCTTAGCGGGGACAACCCCATCAAGAAGACACCTGGGACTGCACATATTCAAAGGGATATGTCTGGGCTATTAAAACATCTCCACAAGAGGCAATGAAATAGTAAGAGGGGGAACAGAAATGAATGGCCTATTTGGATCACACATCAACAACCCCAAGAGGATGGCAGTACTTGTGAATGTACCTTATGAAATACCTGCTGGATGTAGGGAAAGACGGGAGAAAGCCGATCCACCAAGAGTAATGATGAACATCGGAATGCTGGCAGGAAGTACTGAGCTCACAATGGATATTGGGGTTGTATACACTGGAACAGTAAGGGACAGTCCCAGGGCGGACGATGATGATGGGGTAGAGGATTAGTTCTGCCAGTGAGCTCATTATGGAGGATAGTCCTCACCAAGTACCTAAGAGTTGGAGACTGCATGGCTGGGTAAACAGAAGGGATGGATGAGCTAGAAGTTATGATGGTTCTGGTAGAGCTGGAGCTGGAAGCGCTAGAGCTACTACTAGTGCCACTAGAGGCTGTGCTTGTTGACATCGCCAATAGAGAGCAGGTAGTAGTATTTATCTTAAAAAGACAGTTATGTGAAGAACTGGTCGAAATGCAGGTTGAAAGAGGAGAATTAGAGCAAAGAGAGATGAGCAGATGGAGCCTCTTCCACACGTGCAGTCCTGAGAGAATGCTGATCTCTCACGCATGCACACGACTGTGATGGTGGCTGTTGCATTTCGCCCTTGCCACGCAATGTGTGAGTGGGCTGACAGCCCGAGCGAGGATTGCCCCTGCTGATTAAGTCCATGTAAGTCATTGCCCTAAATGACAATTAATGCGAATGGTGGGTGGGTCTTTGAAATGGTCAGTAACGCATTAATGTGTCGAGATGCATACTGCTGCTCAAAACTATCTGTTGCTTGAAGTAAAGGTGTGCGTAGGCTAGTCTCGCCAGCCGACTCCTAGTTGGGGGAGGAGAGGAGTCTGGCAAACATTTGACTTCTGCCTGTTCTTAAGGCCAATATAGGCAAGGACAATCGGATCATGCCATGTGATATTTGTCACCACATCATCATCGCTATCACATGACAATATGTAAGGAAAATGGTGCACCACCTTGATAAATAAGCTATGGAACGTTGTATACGTAATTCTGCCTTAACTTGTGGATATCCATTATTAAATCATCAGCAGAAGCAGGCTCTTTCCTTTTGTAAAGGGAAGGATATTTTTGCCTGCCTTTCTACAGAGTTTGGGAAGAGTGCTTCTTTTGTCATTCTTGCCAAATTTTTTTAATTTACTAAGGAAGGAAAGTTCTGGTCACAGCATTATAATAGTAGTCTCTCCATTTAACAGTTTGATGAAAGGTCAAGTGAGAAGTTGTTGGCAACGAGGTGTAGCAGTAGCAGCAATGATGCATGATGACAAATTGAGTGAGGAGGAGGCAATGAAGAGAAGATTTTAGCAGTAGCAACAATGATGCATGATGACAAATTGAGTGAGGAGGAGGCAATGAAGAGAAGATTTTAGATAGTCTACATAAGTCCAGAGATGATGTTGGGTACGAAGAAATGGCGTTCTGTTCTGGACAGCAATCTGTATCAGTCGAGGCTAGTTGGATTAGTAATTTAAGAAGTACACTGTAAAAACCTGGTGAGTGCAGCTAACTGTTTGATACTAAATCATGGGGGTTATCTTTTCATTTACAAGGGTGATGATCCTTGTCAAATGCTTAAAGTAATGTGCCATTTAGGGCACTGATCCCCACAGGTACCTACATGATGGCACTAACAGCGACCGCCACAAGATCTAGACTAGAAATGTCTTCGACTGGGCATGGAAAATCCATAGGTTCAATTACTGCCTGACAAACCAATCATAATCCTGTCATGTAATCAGTTTGACTCAATCACAGCATCTTTTGGATTGTTAGCCATGCAATTGAAAGAAGACAGGATGAAGATGGGAAGAGTTATATTTTGTAAAAAAATATTTCTGTGTAGTCATATTTCTTATATATGTTATGTGAAGGTTTTACGGAACCACGGTGTTTCAATTGTTAGTGTTGAGTCTCATCTTGTTGACATGTTTACATCTGGGACACATCCAGACGTAAAGGCAGTGATTTTGAAATTGTTTCAGTCTCAAACAGCTCTTCTTGGTATTGTCATAGCTACCATTGCTTTTGGTATGAGGATAGATTGTCCTTATGTATGAGAAATTATGCATTTAGGACCATCGTGTGATGTAGAAGATTACGTACAACAGATAGGGTGTGCTGGTCATGACAATCTTTCTTCTTTTGCCACTATTTTGTATGGGAGAAACTTAATGCAAAACACCAACTAGAATACTGCAGGCGTAACGATCAATGTAGGAGAAGTTTCTTATTTTCCAAAATTGATTCATATTCACCAAGTTACAACAGAGCGTGTCACTGTTGTGATGTATGTTTGACTATATTTTCTGCTCAATTGTTTATTAATTAATTATTTTATTATTACTATTATCGTTATTATTATTATCACTCTCCTGATAAAACTTTAACTTCGACCAAACCTGTTCTATAGTTCTATTTATTCTTAGCTAATACTATTACTATTCTGTAATTCTAATTTCCTATTTTGTCTTTCTGTAATTCTAATTTCCTATTTTGTCTTTACAATAACAGTTATTTGTTTTAAAAATAATATAAGGAATATGATTTCAAGTGAATAAAGGTTGAGTAATCTCCTAAAACCATGAATTAATGAATTCAAATGCTGGTACATCAAATCCAATAAGTTTTTAAAGTCTATGTGTGACATTGGATTGCTAACAATTTTCTCAAAAGACTCATGAGTCCTGTTTGGTGTTAACTGTAATGTTTTCTCATTGAGCAAGACCTTTAGAACCTTTCTTTGATAATAATGCTCTGTGTGTGTTATTTTTTATGTATTTGCAAGACAGTGCACTGAAGCAGTGATCAAACGGCTAGAGGAAGGTACTATTCTATTAATTCTATCAAACACAACTGATAAGCTGCAAATCCTGGATCTTGCTGTCCATCAGCCTGCAAAGGATTTTAAAACAGAAAAAAGTTTCAGGGATGGTAACAGCCATATTTTACATTCACAGTTACAATGCAACTGAAGAGGAAGTAGATACAAGACTCTCAGTTATGTCAGGACAGTGAATTACAGATATCAGTGATGCACTAATAGTGGAATCGGTACTTGTACTTGAGCCGATATTTGTGGTATCGATACTTACCTTGTAAAGATAATTAGCGTCACCAATACATTAACAAATTCATAGCTATTAATTAATTATTCTTTATTAATTATGTCTAATTAATTTAATTTTAATGAGTATGTGGTACAGTTAAAATGGCAGCTGATAAGAGAAAGTGTTGTGTCGCTATTTTTTGAAATCTGTGCAGCTGATGAGACAAAAGCAGTTTGTAATACCTGTGTAGAGAAGTTTTCCAGAGGGGGAAAAAGTTCAAAGAACTTTACTACTAGCAACGTGAAGAAGCATATAAAATTGCACCATACGGCCGAGTTTCAAGAAATGGAAAAGATAGAAAAGCAACAAGAAGTAGGTGCAAGGAATCAAAAAGAATCTCAGATAGCCAAGGACCATCATATTAACTATCACTAGACATTGCTCTTGAAAGGCGACAGAAAATGGCTTTTGATCACCCCAGAGCTAGACACATCACAAAATTAGTTAATGAAATGATTGCTGTTGATAATCAATGATTCAGTGTGGTCAGTGATGTTCGTTTTACCAGCCTAATGAACTACATTGAGCCAAGGTATTTTTAGTAAAACATTATTTTGATAGAAGATACAGGTCTCTCAGCTTTTTGAGAGATTGCAGACAGTAGTACAGGAGCTACTAGATGAACAGGAATTTGTCCACTGTACAACAGATATTTGGTTGTCCCAATTTCTTTTTAGCCTTACTGCTCATTTTCTCACTCCTACGTCTGATAGAAAGCAAGTGATACTTCAAGCAGGAAAGTTTAACAAATCTCATACAGGTGCCAACGAGAGAGCTTCATCAACTCCTGTATTCACTATTGTAAGATTGCAGAAAAGCTTACTTTACTTGTTACAAGACAATGCTTCTAACTATGTAGCTGCATTTAGGGATGCTTGCATTCCCAGTTTAATGCTTAGCGCACACAATTCAAATGGTAATTAATGATACAGTCTTAGTCCAATGGTGTGTTCAGGATCTTGTATCTGCTTTAAGCACTCAAGTGTAGCATTACAAACCTTAAATAGAATACAGTGTCACTTGAATGTTCCACAACATTCACTCATCCAAGATCAAGCTACTTCCTGGAATAGCTGATACTATATGCTTAAATCAGCTCTTTTGCCAGCTAGTGCAGAATCTGCTTCTTGACATGAATTGGGTGCAGAGCAGTGGAACCTTGTTGATAAGGTAGTCCATCTTATTAAACCATTTGAAGAAGCCACAAGAGAAGCTTGGGGAGATTATTATTCAGCTTCAGTCACAATTCTTATAGTTAATTCAC
>NW_003546637.1:38636-49672 GCF_000090795.2 Amphimedon queenslandica | reverse complement strand
GATTCACAAACCATTGTCATGTAGTTAGACTACAAACAGGGCTTGTTATCTGACAGAACCACGAAGTGCTCGACAAATAGCTAACGTTTTCTTACTCTTTGATGTCTGGGGAGTCCAAAGAGCTATCACAAGCAGCTACAAACTTAATGAAGCACCAATAAATAAAGGAAACAGTTTGGCCGTCACCCGCCATAGAAACCAATGGACAAATTGGGTGGGCGAGGTCTCAAAGCAACTCTGACAGCATAGATAATAGAGTAAATGAAAGGGATTGGAAATGGAAGCATAGGTATTGCCAAACCTCCATTCATTTGTCTTGTTACTAAGTAAGCAGAGGCAGGTTTGGATTTTTTGACAGATTTTCAAGCAACAAACAGACATTTTGTTGCTTTTTTATTGAATAACTCCCAGAGAATACAAGTCATGCAAACAAAATTCACGTATTCCTAACCAATGTTAATGCTTAATATTTTTTTTCAGTTCAATGCATGTATTACTAGCCGCGTCACAGTTTAACTAGAAATATTATCTTTTCCCCTAAGAGTGACTTTGTCCTTGAGCTATGAAGAATTACCATTTTGAAATCTCCTCCTACGGAATGAGCTAACTTGCAAGCTGATACCATGAAGCTTAGTGTCTTACGAAGTATAGTGTTTAAAAAATAGGTGACTTTGTGTACCTCAAACTGGATGCAAAATGGCTCCTTGGGGAAAAAACTTTGTTGCAGGTAGCTCTAAAAGAATAGGCTATGTATCAAAAGCAAGCACTATCCTGGAGCAACACAAATTTCCTACGAAATGCTGTCAGCGCAACTTCACCAATGGAGGAGATGGGAAATTAATCAATCGCTGATTGTTGTCACATGGTAACCCAACCAGCATTTACTTTTGCTACACCCCATTTCCATTGCCTTTCAATTACTCTAGTATCTACGCTGACAGAGAGCATTTTCACCTATTTCTCTGCTTCTCTTAAGAGAAAAATCGTAAAACCTATAGGGCACCTGGAGTAAGACCTACACAAGACATTTACAAGTCCATTTGTTGTGTTTCCATATTTTCAAGCCATTTTCACCCTTTCTCAATCACTGCATTGTAGCAGTTCATCATTACATGGGTAGGTACCAACATAACAGCAACAAAGAACTTGCCATTGTTGATAAAACAAGAGTTATAACTGTGATTCATCAGTGTAGGAAATTATATGAGTATAACCACTAAACTTTTATTTATTCCAAGTGAAAGCAATAGAAAAAAGGAAGGGGGTGTGGTTCTTTGGCACTGATAATAGCATGGAGCAATAAATATTTTCTATAATACTAAACTATCTTTTTGTCTATTTTCCTGATTTGTTATATATAAGAAGCTCTGATTCATTGCCAGACATTGTGTATTATTGTTTGATATCTACAGAAGCCAATAGCAACATTTCTCATTCTCGTTCGTATTCTTGTTTTATAATGTTATTCTATATTGTTTATTGTTCACATTCGTATTCATAAGTTATACGGATACCATACCACATGTAACAGTGGATGGTACGAGCAATTAAGTAGTCGTGGTTGTACAATTATGGCTAGCAATAGCATTGTATGTGATAGGAAGAAGGAAAAAGAGCTGCTGAGAGGCATAATTTGCAAGTGCCATTGGATTGGTGGAACCTTATTTGCCCATTA
The DNA here is from genome assembly GCF_000090795.2 of Amphimedon queenslandica. NCBI lineage: Eukaryota > Metazoa > Porifera > Demospongiae > Haplosclerida > Niphatidae > Amphimedon > Amphimedon queenslandica. Next base: position 47,997 of record NW_003546637.1, on the reverse strand, counting down.
AAAATCATTAGGTTTGTCATAATAGTATTGTGACTGAGCATATAACCAATGGGTAGCATGAGATATATTCAGAGGATTTTACAAGATGCTGGTTGCAATGCTAAAACAAGAAGGGACACTATTGCGGAAGTGAAAGCCGCTATTTCAGTTAATAGTGCATCTTAGTCATCATGCCTTCATTAAAATGTTGATGCTTTTTAGACAGAATTTCAAGGATCTGGGTGTTTGCTAGGGTACAGAAGTATGTGGAATAGGTTAAAGAGAAAGTATTATTGTGACCATAATTGACAAAAGGTACCTTATGGCAGATTTTAAAATTCATCATTAAAATGACAACATCATCCTGTGAGCCCTCTGTTGGACAAGCATTGTTTCTAAAAGTAACATAGGAACTTTTTGCATCCTCTGGAGTAATTTTATAATAAATAATGCTCAGGAAGTCGGATTTTTTTGGCAATAAAGTCAAACTTCACTACCCGCCATAAGGTACCTTTTGTCAATTATGGTCACAATTTATCTGTATGAAGGTGAATTTTACACTTTATAATCAGTACCAAAAGAATACTTAATAATATTACACAGATGTTGTGATGATGCTGTTAGCAAAACTTGATGCTGCTGGTAAAGCACAATGAAAGTCTAGGAGATTAAAGCGGAGGATGTCTCGTAATAAAGGTTAGCACTTAGTTTTAATTGTATAGAGTCAGTCTTTAATGGATTATACTCGACTAACAGGTCCTAATTTCTTGTGGCACCTGGATAAATATGACAAGCTAACACCATATGGTATAGTAATCCATGGATGCATTGATGGGTAAATTTTGCCAGGATTATTTTATTATATTATTTTGCTAATATTTTAGCTATTCCCGTAAAATTTTATGGTGGAAAGTAGGATCTGCCAACAATGATCCTCATATCATTGGTCATTATTACATTGAAGCTGTTAAGTCTATAAAAAGTAAGCTAAAGGTTTGGTTACATTTTATGGATTCAACTGTTTTAGATTGTCTCAGCATTCTGTGGTCCGACCTTGGGACTGAAAATAGTATAGTCTCCATTATACAGCCTGTATTAAGACACCATGATAGTGAGAGCCTTGCAGGAGCTAAAAATTTTTTATATGGTCGTTTTATAAACAATCAGGTAATACTTAGCTAGTACATGTATTTTTTTTGCAAGTATAGCCAGGAACATTGTCATTCATTGTTTTGTCCTCAATGCACTTTTATAAAGAATAGAAGCCCTGTGGTGCAAGCTACGGAAGCAAATGAGTGATTGGTGGATGCATTTTTTCAAAGTATGTCTTTGTACTGATTATTACTTTAAAATGACACTTGACTAAAATTTGGTAGTAAATGGTCACTTAAACATCTATTTACCATATCACCTGTAAGTTAAATTATAACAACATGCATATTTGATTTCTATAATCAGAGACATTGTTCAATATTGCTTTGGTCAGTTGATTGAGGAGGAACTTTCTCAGTTTTGTAGCGAATGGAACAGTCATCGAATTAGACCCAGTAAGCATGCAGATGTCCCAGCAGGAGTTTCATATGTATTGTGTGCTTTACCCACTCTCTGGTAAACTATGAATCTATTATGTGATAAGCTAATGGCAAAATTCAATAATAGGACCTGCTGATCATGTATCTAGCTATATTGACATTGGTGTATTTAATACGATTGACAAATTTAATTGCACAGACAGTGGAGAAATGGTATTATACCATTTTAGAAGACTAGCTGAGTTGATTACAGCACACAACCTTCTTCCTCTAAATACACTTACAGCTGCTATTTATGTTTAGTCTGTTACTACAAATTTTTAAATAAATGAAAAAACATTTTTGGATGGGGAATAAATGACCTTGGTAGGTGGAGCATAAAAGCAACACCTTAGCCTTAATGGACATAATGAGATAAATGAGGGTTATTGAATTATTGGAGTTCTGTTGAGCTTAGCAGCACTTTCAATTATCTAGAACAAATTAAAATAATAAATGTCTGAATATTGTAACTCCTTACTTGGAGCAAGATAAGGGCAAAGTTCCAATAAGTGAATAAACAAGTCTTGGTTCATATGCAATCCGTAGCTGTTATCTGTCTGGGCAAAATAACTGTGGTTCCTGATGACATTCAACATCTCGAATTGGAAGAAGGCAATCTTTCCTAGGAAGATAGGTGAGATATTTCTTGTCACATTCACAACAGTTTAATAAAGTAAGTAATGTAGATGTTTGATGTAGGCTGTGCTGCTGTAATGGCATACCTTCTTGTGTCATACGCTCTTTTATTTTGTTAGTGCAGCTTCTCTTGCTTCTAACTTCATCCTCATCATCACTACCAAGAAGCTCAGTTTCTGTTGTGTCCTGCATAAAAGAAATAACTACCAATATGCACTCCTAAAAACTTACCCCCTCATTGTCATGCATAATGTAGAGCTTATGACGGCTAGGTTGATATTTGTTGTTCTTATTATAACTACCCAATTTCCACTCAGACTTGCTTAAATGAATAAATTAACATGACGAATTAGCTAGTTCCATTCTTGAATGGTTAGCACTATTACCAAAGTACAGTTCATTAGCAAGGTCCAGTATGTCATTGAAAGTTGAACTTTATGGAAGTTCAACCCTTCGAGGATTGGGTTTTGGTATGCTCTTTTTTAATTCCCAATTTTGGACAATAATACATTCCTCCAAGTGTTGCTTAATATGTATCAAGTGCATTACATTTATGAAGAACGAATAAATTACTGTTATCTTTCTTGAATCAGCAGCTTTCTTTGAAGAAGCCTTTTTCTGGGTATAACTTTTTATATTCCCGTGCAAGTTCTCTAATTTTGTCTCGTATGTCATCTAAAAATATCAATAATCATTCTATTATTATAAATAATATGTACCAGGCTGTTTTCAAGAAGTGGAAGATGTGGAAGGAGATGGAGAATAAACTCATTCATATAGATGATGGAGTCACAGAAATATTCTGAATTTAGCAAAAATTATATCTAAAAGGCTATGAAAGACAACAATAAATCTCATAGTAATGAATATATTACTAAGGTCTAAAGGGTGTGGTTTTACAAAAATAGGTGCTGTGCTTACATTCTGCCACAATTTAATCAATACTGCATGCTGACCTGCCTTCAAACGCTGGGATAGTGTGTTAAAATGATCATGGCCCAAGGAATGAAATATTTCCTTCGTTATTACGTGTTCTGCTAAAGTGGCAGACGTGGCAGAGCTGATATCATTCCCTTCCAGCCACTCAAGAAACTTCCATTTCGAAACAAATCAATCCAGACAAAGGGAGCGGGGCAAATACAAGAATTAAGTAGATAGAGATGTACATTCACCAACCACAGCCAATAACACATGCTCGCTCTCAATAAAACACGCCAATGACAAACCCACCTACCCACGACGACCATGCAATACTTGATCACTCCCACAAATTACACTCGTGAATAAGAATGTGAACACGTAACCGAACATGAACGGAAATGTCGCTATCGGCTTCCATACGTATCACATAATTACTGTTCATTATTGCTGCTTCATATTTCTGATACAACTTTTAAGTTACATTACAGACATGGGCACATATGTTTTGGATTTCTACAAGTTCTCTAAGCGTCCCTTTGTCCCTCAACAACAATCATCTGTCATTTATGGTCGCTATCTTTATGGTTTAGCAACTGTATGTTGCTGCTATCCCAACATTGCAAACTTCTGCCCACACAGTTCATTACTAATTATGAACCCTCTCCTTGAAAGAGTTAAATTTCGAGTAAATAAAAGTACGGGGTCATTTCCATGAGCAAAGGATGTGGAGAAATCTATGACAAAAAGACCACAAGTCATACAGTCAATTTGTTTCTGAACTGAAGGTAGAGAAATTTTAACATTGTTGCCTAAAATTGCATGTAAATCAGTCTTGACATCATCGCTAATATTTTAAAAAATAAATCACAGACCTTCACTTCACTGTAATTGCATCCAATGCTACTAACAGCTACCCAGTGATTATTACCTCCACAGTGTAAAACTTGCTAATGATCATTGACCCAGTAACCTTAAAATGAAGGCTGTTCGGTTAAACTCAGACCTTTGATTAATGGGAATTGAGTATAAACTTTCCAGCATTAATATGGTTAACAATGAGCCTCAAGCCTCTGACAATAAATTAAGGTCACTTTAAATCAATATTATTGGCCCCATATGTAACCAAACTGGTTCTTTCGTCTCAGGCCGGTTGTCGGAAACAACAGCACAATCGTCAAATATTACAATTTCTTGATGAGGAGTGTCTTGTCTATCTGCATTCATTCTTTCAACAACAGCTTCTTCACTGCTGGATGTTTGTTTCTGATTCTCAACTACAGCCAGTTTGTGTTTCCTTATTTGTGTCAGTTCTTTGCCTTGTTTAACTCATCACCTTGACTTTCATAAACATGAAGACAATAAATTTTCAGACCTTAAAAATACTGCAAGAGAACTGCCTTCTACCAGTTACATAACAGATAATCGTCCCATCTCTACTTAGAAACAATGAGCATAAAAAATAGCTAAAATCTTTCCTGGGACATGGCGGACTGTAGTACTATTCTTCACAACAGCAACATCGTATAGATTACTTAATTTATGTCTGCAAGGTATGTTTTTGCCATTTTGAGCATCCCAAACAGTTTGATAAATGTGGTACCCACAAACAGCTTATATATATATATATATATATGAGAGACTCCAACGCCGTCATAATAACTTCACTTTAAAACCCAAACCCCTTTTAAAAATTGCACACAAAAACTTTAATTTTTGAGCATTTCCCTGTGAAAGTATCAAAAGTTAAATATTTGAAAATTTTAACTTACATGGTAACCATTACATGAAGGAAAGGAATCTAAAAAATGATTATGCCTTTGAATGAGGAAATAAGAGCAAATGTGTTAATTTTGTCTATGTCCATTTTTTCAAAAGTAAGAGTGCCAATAAATTCCTGTAATAGGACATCTAATGAGTCACTTTATTCTGCAATTGAAATTTTCCTAGATAATAAGTTATTATTGGGTTTGAAAACAGCCAATTAAAAGGGAAGGGTGACAGAAAAGAAAGAGCCAAGTAGAGAAGAGAAATTGCTTTAGCACTGTATAAAGGACTATAAGTATGGCTAGACTGACTTTGCCACTTTAGATTTGTAAAAACTTCCTTATTTTACGAGTCATAAACGGAGATGTTTTACTGTTGTGCAATTCTTGGATTTTTGGTTCGTTTGATATAAGACTAGTAGAGCACAGCTTTTTATTAGGAAATAAAGAATTAAATGGCGAGGACATTGAACAAGTACTCACGCCATTTCTACGACCTATGCTTCGTGAACACTTGGAATATAAAGTTAAGTGGTAGTGAATCTTTGTACTAAACCATTAATAGGGAACAGGAGGGGAGTAAGACTTACATGATAAATAGCACAACGCATTGGACGTAATAATAATTATCTATAACACAACGTACCGTACTTTTAATTACATTCTTAGTGCTAAAATTTAAGATACACAAACAGTTTACATGCACTTATTCAAAATTTGCAGCTACTTAAAGATGATCTATGAAGGTTGAATTTATGAGTGGAAAAGTCAGTGTGGCTGTACTATAAAATGGAAATTATTGTATATTAGGTGTGTGCATTAACTGTTTCGTTATTATGCATACAGCACCGGAACTGTTATTTGGTTGGCTTTACAAGGGCTAACAGCACTGGGTGAGAAGCTATTAGTGACCAGAGAAGAAAAAGAACTGCTCCACCTGTTTTGAAACAGGCTCACAACATTTCCTTATTACCATTGTCTTGTTTTTGATGATTTTAGAAACATTTCTGAACCAGAAATATTATATTGATTGTCAGGCAGTGTAACAACCATATTGCCTGCTTTCTAATGTTTGCATTTGCTTTGTATCATCCTTGAAGACTTGACAAAACTTCCCCAAGAGTGCATTGTGCAGGCGCCTTTAATGCGCTCACTGTATTCTCTTAATGAATTATAGCACAGTAAAGAGTTCTGTGTGGCACTCTATTTGGAGTCTTTACAGCCAATACAGTACTTGGTGCTTCCGCCTCCTGCTGTATTGTTTGTCTCGACTCCACTCCATGTGCCATTATTGGCTATACAGAAATCTTTACTGTGCTCTGACTAGTATGTAGTGATCACTCTCCATGCCTGACCTTTAATGCTGCATTTGTAATAATATTCATACATGTACGTACATATATATGTGCTGTACATATGTATGTACATACATACATAAATACGGTACATACACATACGTAAGTACATACATAAGTGCATGAATACATACATACATACTGTATGTACACAAGCATATGTACATATATACATACATATCGTACATGCACACATACGTACATACATGCACAAAGATATGCATAAGCCGGAAGAATAAATATTTCCCTGAGAAAATTACTTCAACCAGTCTGACCAGTGATGGCGGGTAGAAGATGATGGCGTAAGCAGTCTTGGATGGGGCTACATGCTGAAACACATTAGGAGTGGCATGAAACAAGGAGTTGACCTTGCTAAAAAGGCCATGTGTCAGGAATGAGTAAACAGAATGTGGTTGAAAATTAGCTTTGTCCATAAGCCTCATCATCTGAGATACACAATCAGGTACTTTATTCTGAATAAGTGGTGGAAAATTCATCGAAACCAATAGGCTCCACTGGTATCTATGACACTCAGAAGTTAAATTAATTCTAGTGTCTTTTAAGGTAGAATTGGCAGCATGACTAAACTCATGCTTTACAAGTAACCAAAACTTTAAAGGATTAACAAAATTCTCATAGAACGGTCCATCAGAAGTAACCCTATCCTACTAAGTCCTCAACTGTCGGAGTTTACTGAGTGCAGCTGAATCATCGGCATACCATACAAGTTGTACTGTGAACTCTTTCAGATTTCTGATGAGATGAAGGACACCAAGGCACTCAAAGCCATGGCTAAGGGATCACCTTGGATTGTACCACCATCACAAGAAAGTGAGTCGTTATCAATGAAGAATGGTACATGTGACCTATAGCAGTTTATAAAATCTAGCAATGAATGGCATTACTAACATTAACAATGAGAACAGCTTCACAATCCAGCATTTGGAGCATAGCACAAATAGCATAAACTCCAGCTTTACAACCACCAGGCTAACCAGCACAAAACTTCGTAGTACCTGAGACGTCCATAATATCGTGACCAACAACCATTAAGATTACTTTATCAATAATTCTTTGTACCTTTTCACCAACACCAATATGGTAAACACCTTTAAGATTATCAATAGCGATTACATGGCTAGCAAGGAAGGAGAATTAACCAAAAGCATCAACATAAGATGTACATAGTGTACCTGCAAAAGAAGAGACACCAAGATACAGGTCATTGGATGTTGTGAAAGAGTTACATAGTCATTCCAAGAAATGGCATTTACAGCACAGGACCTAAAAGATACAGTAGTTTTGAGAGCATTGGACCAAATTAAATCAGGACTAATGGGATCAAAGAGTGTGGGAACATAAGGACTTGAAGCAGAGAGAGGACAATTTAAAAAAATCCTTGTGATTGAGGTAATTGACCAGGGGATGCTTACCTAGTTGGATAGTTTGTTACAGAACACTCATATATAAGGCAATCCAGCGATAAAACTGCCATTGTCATAATCCAATAATAATCACAGCAGCTTTTGTATTACCCAGAAACATTAAGTCTGAGTAGCGACAAGTGAGTTGATCAGGGGATCTGTAATGCTTGAGTTGTGACTGAATAGGTCTTCCTTTTTTGACAAGGGACTTCATGTCTCCATCAAACCAGAGTGTACAGCACCTATCTACACACATAAAAATGGTGTGTTATTTTGGCACATCATCATTTGTTATTCTGTTGTCCCAGATTTTAACACACTACACATCATGTTAAAATGACACACTTTGTAAATGTGTTATTTCAACATAATTAGTGTGCTAATACAACATATTAGCGTGCTGAAATTGATGTGCTGTTTTAACTCATTGCAGTGTGCTTGTCGAATAATATTAATAACCATCGACTAATAGTTAAGGTACAACGGGCTGAAAGCACAATTTAAATTTCAAAACACAAATTGTTTCCGTTATACTTTTTCTACAATATATAATTTTTTCAATTTTTTTCTCAATAGTGAGATGCAATAAACTTCACTAAACTTTGTAAAATGGATGAAAACTGAGTAAAGAATTCTTGAACATGATGAGAGTACTTTAATTATTAGTAATATTATTGTGTTTATAATATTATTTTCTATTGACGTATGTTGCATCATTTGGCAAAAGTTTTTCAAGTTTTCAAAATGGGCTGCAATCTCTCATAAAGTTTTGTTGACTTTCAAACATCAGTGTATCACAAAAGCATTTACTGCATACAAACTTGATTGAGTGTTTGCCTTCATTATGCCACGATTGCAAGCTTTAGAGCTTTGTAGAGCCTGCATTCACCAGATGAAACAGCAACAGAAACAATAGTCAGGAAATACATACTGGTGGCCATTTTTATTAATGGTTTGACTAATATGATGTCATAACTTAACCCCACCTTGCAATTAATTTTTCCTGCCAGTTTTATGATATACAGAGGTATCCAGAAATGACACTAGATCAAAGATGGCGTATAGAGTATAAAAAGTTATGCAGGAATTTCTTTTAATATTTAAAGTTAAATGATCTATAACTTCTAAACAGTGCATAGTAAAAATTTAAAAATAGCACAAGTTGTACAACTTTTTTTTTACTATTAAATGGCAGCAATTAAAAAAATATTAAAATTTCATCCAAAAGTACCTTAAACAGGGCTCACAGAACTTCAGTGGTTTGTTGATACTGTAGTGAAACCCATCAACTAGCTTCTGGTTCACTAGCTTTTGAAGATTTTTCTTTCCAAATGACCATATCTTTTATGCCACAGCTTTTCTTTTCATGAAGACTCCACTCCATCTCCTTCTGTGCAACGAAGACTCTGTCACTTGGTTCTGTAAGCGGAATGAAATATAGATTCCCAACTTTATCAGCAACAGTCACCAACTTCTTATTCGAATCTTTAATGATACAGCTCTGCTCACTGAATACAAACGAGATACCTCTCTACAGCTCTAGAGATGCTTAGCAGGTTGTAAGTTAGCTTAGGAACATACAAAACATTGTGTAGCTTACACTTCCTTGTCTGACCCATAGCTCTGTTTAACAAAATCACAGTACCTCTGCCTTCAGCCTTCAGAATGTGTCCATCTCCCAATGTAACATCGATTGACTTCTTCAATCT
>NW_003546637.1:29148-34051 GCF_000090795.2 Amphimedon queenslandica | reverse complement strand
GTGTGTTAAATTTAGTGTGTTGAATTTAGAAAGAGCACAGCTAGTGTGTTATATTTATAATTCAGCACATCTATTTGTCATATAACACATCCAAGTATGTAGCAAATAATACACCATTTTTTTGTGTGTAGGTGTTAAGCTTCATAATAGCAACTTTTTCAGATGGCTTCCGAAGGATAGCAGGCATCACCATTGTAGAATAAAGTGTTGTAGGCTCTAAACTGAAGTAATTAGCACAGGCTTGAAAGAGCCTGGCTACTTCCTTAACAAAGGAATCACCAACTCTACCACTTTGAAGTATATGATATAGGCAGTAGCCTATATGTAGGGTTGAGGTTGATTTTTTAAGATGGTCACCAAATTTATGATTTTCAAATGCTTATAACTCTTCTATCCTACATTGTACGGCCGTATAAATGGATTACATGAGCTCTCCTTCACTGAGCAATTCTCCTGGTACCTTTAATGTGGACTGCAATGTAGTAGGAGCAATTATGGAGAATAGGCCTAAATTCAAAGCTTTACAAAAATGTTCAGACTTTTTCTTCCTTCTTTCATCTTCTATCTCCCCTCCAATCTTTTAAGCAAAAGAAGCAGTTAAGTTGGCTTTTACAGCACACCTTTGGGCTTGGTACAAGGACCACAAAGGTAGTTTCAGAATTTTATGAGCAAAAAATTCAAACAAAGAAAGCATTATGGGCGTGATCAACACACCCTCTCTTTTGCATATGCCATTTTTAAATTTTATTGCGCATGCTTAGAGTTGCCATAGTGATTGAAATCAGGGGTACTTATAAAAGTGGGAATGGGAAATCAGGAAATGGGAAATTGAGAAATACGGAAATGAGAAATGTTATGTAAAAGTATCTGAAACTATTGGATTTATAATCATTTATAATTAGTATTTTTATTGGAAAAAATTAATTATAGTCAAAATAATTAAATGAAACCAGTTATTATATAAGTGAAAATAATCATGTTTATAGGAAAAACAGAAATTGATCACAGATTAAATCTATAATTATAGTCAAAATGATTCAGTTAACCAATGATTATATAAGTGATTATAATAGTATGTCTGTAGGAGGAACAGAACTATTAGAGATTAAGTAATAATGTCACATCAGACCACTATAATGTAGATCACATAATATTCAAAATCATTAAGTGTAGCAAATAATACTTTTGATACATGGTGAGGTTTGATTTAATATTATCTGTTAGCACCAGATCTTTAATTTGAAATGATACGAGTGCCATCTGAAGATAGGTTAGGCGTGCATTAAATGAGAATTGCTTTCCTTTGTATAAAACTGCAGCCCTGTTAATGGCTTAATAAGTCATCTTTAAGTACGAGCCACCACCATTCCACATGTATCATAACTCCTTCATTGTTGTTGCTATGAAGGAGTTAAAATGGATTCGTAATACCTTGGAACTTGTAGCTGTAGATGCCCCAGTAGCTGGTATGCTACTTTGTAATGAAGGAATAGTAGTGTTAGCAGCAGGGGCTGGAAATGATGGTAATTTATTCAAGACAGGTGCATTTTTTAGACTTGCACCTGTTGCAACTGTGACTTGTGCAAGAGACTTTCCTAAGAAAAAAGAAATACCTGATGCAGATTGTGATTTAGATGACACATTTATAAAACTAATAGCGCAAGTACTGGTTGTTTCCTTGCCACCACTGTAGTTGGTACAAGTCAAATTAAAATTTGGCCCCTCAAGGCAAGAGCAAACAGATTGTGAAAATACTTTCCTTGGCTCTCTTCTTTGCCTTCACTTGTCCACATGTTCTTGCAGAGCCAGACAGTAGCCCTTCATTTGCTATTGTTAAGTTTGGAGAGATGTTTGTAAGCTCCGTAAAAATAAACTTAATTGTTCATTTATCTCGGCTATGGCTACCCACAGAGATGAAAACTTTTAAACATAACACATGTATCATCACAACAGAGTTGGCTCTTACTGTCAGAGTTCACAAGGTGTGGCTGAAGTGAAGAACTTTTCACAAGTCTGGTTCCCTTATTAGTAACCCAAGAAACTTCCAGGACCTGCTCCTTTTTAAAATTCAGGATATTTGCTACTTTTTTCCAAATTCCTTGCGAAAAAGATTCAGAAATAGATTCAACATTTACATCTTCAACAAGAGAAGAAAGAGATGTTGACAAGGCGAGATAACCTGATGTGGAAGCACCAATATTAGCACAACTCTTCAATGGACAATTTTCCTTGCATCATGGCTCATTAAAAACCATTGTTCATCTGCAACTTTTAAATGATTATACGGACACAAGAAATGCCACTCTCCTAGGCTAATGACAGATTTGTCAAGCTCAGATGCATGTCTCAGTACAGTAGCCTTTAAATGCTCAATTAACACTGGAAGCTTTCTTTCCCTTCACTAAACTTCTTGCTTGATAACATTGTTACTAGATTCAGTAGCATTGGTGAAGTGCTGTGTACATAGGCGGTTGCAGGCCTGGGCATTAGGGGGCAATGCCCAGGTTGACTTTTTGACCAATAATTATATTCATGATTCTGGTGTGGGCATCCAGTGTAAACTGTGGTAGTTCAACAGGCTTCTTTGTTGTTTTATGCTAAGAAATCATCTCAATGAAGTTATAGATCAGTATTGTCCATTTTCCTTGCAAAATTGTATGGAACCACACCCACTAATTATTGATGCCCAGGTCAAACCAAATTTCTGCAACCGCCCATGGCTGTGTACCGTCCAAGCCAGCTTTTTCCCTTAAATCTGGCAGAACACATTGTGTGATGTCTTTAAGTATACACTTGGAAAACCAATTATAAAACCGGACAGTCAACACATGACAAATATAACTCCTTTCTAAACTGCTCCCTTAATCTTTAAGCCTCCTTAAAGCCGATTTAACAAAGTTTCAGATTTGGCTTCTATGACGCCAGGTTCAAAATGATCCCCTATTTGCACTTTAAAAATATCATGGAGAACTTTACATTCCCCTGGCGGAAATCCTATTAGTCGTAGCTTATCTCTTATGTTTTGACAAAGGTAATTGATACACCTTAAACGAGCATGCGCAGTATAAAAGGGGCCCAAAAATGGACAGCAAGTATCAAAATGGCGACTACACATATGATAAAGATCTTGATAACATCAGTTAATTGACATAGTACAGTAAAAGGAAGAGGCTGGAATTGCCAAGCCTCTTTTATGTTCCACATGTTCTATTGTTCTCGATTGTTCTTGTTGTTATATATTGAGTAAATCACGATTATGGCGAGTAATAGCGAAACAGGAGCTTCAGGACGATCAGGGACTCGTATCAGGATGACTTTCAACATAGAGTTTCAGTCTGTGGCAGAGAAAGGTGCCTTTAGTCGTCGTTTAGAGGATGTTCGTTCTTTGCTATCTAAGAATAAGCTAGACAACTTTGGTCTGATGACAGCCATGTTTGATGTAGTTGAAGATAGCTTGATGCATGGCTCTTCTCAGTCTCCTGCTGGTATTGGGAGAAAGAGAAGTGAGGAACATGAAGGTAGTAGTGAAATACAGTCTTTTAATCGCAATAGTGGTAAGTTGGTGAATAAAATTAATAAGTGCTAATTACTATAATTATTTTATTATTAATTTTATTACTAAGGTGTTTTCACTGGTAATGATAAGGATGATGATGAAGATGCTTTTCTTGTGGAGAACTACTGCCTCAATGATTTGGTAGAAGGTTTAGTTACACCTTGTTGCTGTGGCAAATCTTCTAATCCATGGATGTTTGAGTCGATTGTAAAGGTGTGTACTGTGTAGCTACATATACATATTGATACTGTATTAATTAATGTTTATATAGAGAGGTCACGTAGCTAGATTACTTTTTGTTTGTTGGTGTTGTCAACAACAGAAAAGAACTTGGTCTAGTTCTCGTGTTTTTGGCGGACATTATTTGTTAAACCAGAAGTCAGCAGTCTATATACATTCTGCCAATTATTCTCTTTTCAGGATGATTCACAGTTTTACATGTGCTGGCATGCTACCAACCCAATACATCAAATTTTGCCAATTTGCATGTATTGGTAACGTTGGACACCAGTATATCTGGAAAGGTATGGCGAATAAACATTTAGCAGTCACTGTCCTAATTGTTCATAGTATACAACAAGTGTGGGTTTATTGAAGTAGTCAATGGCATGGCTGAAGATGTAATGATTGATGCAGTTGAAGAAGTGAAGCGTCAACCTAGTTACAATTCAAGTGGGGAAGTAAGTTTCAAGACAATATAATACAACAAAAATGCTCTCTTTTAGTGGGTGATTACTGATGCTAGACACGACTCCACTGCTAATGCTTTTTATACTACTGTGCCATGTCTTTCTGGAAGGTATTTATTTTATTGTCAAAATTGTATCATTACATTATATAGTACACACAAAGTACTTGATATCGCAACTGTGTCTCGAGCAGATCACAGCATTGCTCAGACAAGAGAGGTAGCTTGCACTAAGGTAGTGTTACATAAAGTGATAAGTAAAGGTACCCTATACTTCAATGAATTGAACTACTCATTCCAACATAACAGGTGTCAATGTTGTAGAAGTGGCCCATGATATACAGCAGCAAGTATCGAATTATATCACAAAGGACCTCAATTTGAAAAATTCGTTTGACACTTGGCATGGTTAGCATTTGACATGGACAATAATATTGTTTATTTTGTAACAGGAACGAATAATGTAGTGAAGCAATTGAAGAAGATTACTGAAGGACCAAGCAAGAATAAGGAAAGACTTGGTTTCCAGAACTTGTAGATAAAAGTAATCAGTGAAGACTCGTAAAATTATTAGTGGTATCCTTGAGGACATAGCATTAAAGTTCACTTGTATTGGGCCATGAAGACGTGTGAAGGGGATGAAAAGATGCTCTGCAGAT
>NW_003546637.1:19598-28882 GCF_000090795.2 Amphimedon queenslandica | reverse complement strand
CATTGCCAAGAACAAAGTTATTTTGGAGTATGTTGCTTTCATGTTTCTTGTTATTTTTCATTACTTTCATTGATAGCTCTGTTGCTGATCAGGATGATACAGAGGAGGAGGAGGACATACCAGTACTTGTAATGCAAGAAGGTGAAATAATCCCCAGCAGTGATGATGAATCAGATGTCAGCGATGATGATATCAGCGACAATGAATTATAATTAAACACCGAATGCAACTTACAACTTCTGTTACATTCAATTCGGCTTTAGCAGCAGTCATTGGAGTATGACAAATATGGAATGCTTCAATGGCTTCTACTAAGTTCGTTTTGTGTGTTACAGATTTTGCAAATTGTATTCTGTGTTTTTTATTATTTATTTTCACTTTTTATGGTGAGTTACATGAGCATCTCTCTCATAATAAATCTATATTCTTTTATTCATTTAGTCTCATATTATCACGATTTACAATACTTCAGGTACTGTACATGTACAAATTTAAATTAAAATTATTATTGTCAGCTGTTATATGTACATGTAATAATTATATTGTTTCCATATCATTAGGACTCTCATCATATCCACCTGCATCAAAAGTACTCATATAGTCTCTGTAATGGCCATCATGGCTTGGATATCTCCTTCTGATTTCCTAATTTTACAAATGCAAGTGTATAATTTATAACGATTTACTACTCACATCAATCACACATTTAGGCATTATGTCCTGTCTGTCATCCCTTGCTGTCCTACCCTCTTTCAACTGAAGGTAACCCTCTCCCGCCACACTCCTAGCTTATCAAAAGGCTCCATAATTTCTTATATAGCTGGTATCTCTTTTGATCATTGGCGGGATGAGGATCACATGATCCACGGAGGAAACTAGGAGGAGACTGAATGACACAAGGGGAGCAATAGCATGACCCGCAGTAGTCCAACCCTCGAAGAATAGGCGGGTTCTCTCCCTCATATCCTCTGATCTCATTTCTAGTGCCTATAATTTATTTGTATAGGCCACTGTTAATCAGTGTGATTTAATGAGCTTACAGTAGCTAGTAACCACTCTCTCCTCCATTTCAGAATCTTCACTTCCTTCATTCATCTTCTTCCACACTAACTGCACTTTACTTTCACCCTGCTCTCTTCTGACCATCTCCCTCACTTCCGTTATAAATGACTGTCTTGGCACAGTGTCATATTCTATTGTTACCTACTTTTTTATTTTGGCTAAATGTTAGTAAAACTGTCTGTACCCTTAAGATCAGGTCTTATGGATGCCTGTGGTGCCTGCATGCTACCTTCCCTCACTGCCCTGTTTTAATCTCATCCAAAAGCCACCCGCCATTTTTAATTGACTGGGCAGCTCACCCCCCTTTTATACTCGTGCTCATGCTCGGTGCTGTAGCAATCATCACGTAAGGTGGAGCAGTGGTTATATTCTGCACATGCTCATTTAAATGAATAGCTTTAGAAAAATATATAAGAAAGGCTTTAATGAGCTCAGGTTCTCCATTAGTTCCAATGCATTTTAGATCTGTCAAAAGTGGATTGAGACGAATAAGTGTGAAAGCAAAGTAATGAAAAGGTCAGAAAGTCTTTCTCTTTCATGTACCAAAATAGGGCCGAGCATGACTGGATCACTATGATGACTTGTTGTAACCTAACCATGAGGTTATTGAAAGTGACTAGTGCGATGTAGAAGGATCCTAAAATGTAAGTTGGATCCACTGAAAGAACACAAAGTAGAACCAGTACAGAAATTTTTGAGATTCTTAAGCAGCTGGTCTGTGGCCAATACGGTTCAGGACTGAACAAATAAGGAAATTGCTTCCTTTCTCCTGCTTGCAGGTAGTCATGATACAGGCTAAAGTATCATTTCCAGAAATACCAAGAGTCATTATGCCACTTTTTTACTTTATTTCTCAGCAGTCTTGAAATTATGAACTTGCCTTGCATCATGTTGTAAATCACAACTTGATTGTGCCTGCATTACTCCACTTAAATCCTAAATTGTTTTCAACAGCTTCCAAGGCTTTTACTGAGTGCTCATTGCAATCAAAACTGTACTGGATAATAAAACTCTCCCATAGTAGAACATAACCATAATTGAATTAAATAACACTGACAGACAATATCAGCACTCGATACGTCAGATTTAGTATCATGATAATCACTATCAGAGTCTTGTAATGACAAACCAGATGATTTTTATTCAGAATCCCTATTCAGAATCCCTATATACCAGCAAACATTTAATTCTGTAATACCAGCAAACATTTAATTCTGTAATACTAGCAAACATTTAATTTTGTAATATCACCATGACTTACTAACCTTTCCATATTGAAATCTTCCGTAGACTCTGCCTTCAACATAACTACTGAGACACTACTACAAAAAGGCAAGCCTTCGGCAGGGTTGGGGTGAAGTTCTTTGAAAAGTACTTAAGTAAAATCCAAGTACATTTACAAAATACTTAAGTATAAGTACTAGTACATATACCTTTTTGATAATAGTACTTAAGTATAAGTTCAGGTATTTTGATATGTACTTAAGTACAAGTATAAGTACTTTTTAAAGTAGATTTAATTATACAATTATAATCATTTTTATTAATTACTATTACACCAAATAAACATTAATTCTTGAAAATGTGAATCCTTTAAGTGACATCGTTCAGGTCTATGTAGTTTACCAGCGATGCTAAAAAGATGCTCCACTGGAGCTGATGAAGATAGCACACCCAAGATCTCTTTAGCTAACATTGAGAGACGAGGAAATTTGTCCATTTCTCTTTTCCAGAGCTCAGTTGGATTTACATTTATCAAGACAACAATTTACTTCATCTTTGAAAGAAATAGACTGAGACTGCAATTGCACGGAAGGCTCTGGTATAAAACTATATGTGACCATAATTGACAAAAGGTACCTTATGGCGGATAGGAAAATTGGTCTTTATAGCCTTAAAAATCCTACTTCCTGAGCTCCATTCATCATAAAATTGCTCCAGAGGATGCAAAATGTTACTATGTAACTCTTAGAAACAATTATTGACTAACAAAGCACTCACTGGCTGATATTTTTCATCATAATGATGAATTTTAAAATCCGCCATAAGGTACCTTTTTTAAATTATGGTCACATATAGTGATTTGGCTCTCTTTGGCTGTGGGCTACATTCAGCTTCTTAAATAGAATTTAATGGCATTAGTTGTAGACATTCGTTATTTTCTAGTGATGAAATTATGATCTCAGTAAATTCCTTCTTCTCATCTTCATTCAGAGACCATCGTAACTTAAATCTGGGATCTAAAATTGCTGCTTTAATGTAGACTTTATTTTCTTCATAACATGCTTGAGTACTTGTACAAAGGCTGAATGATACTTGGATATCGTGCCATGTATATGGTGGTTAAGTCCTCTTACACAAGGTATGACATAACATGCCGACGGTACACAACTGATCTGAACAAAAGTCTGTAGCCTCTTCAAATGGCTGCAATATTTCTACTATGTCACGCAGTACATTTCTCTCATGTGCTGTTAATTTTGGAGCATCTAATTCAGCTACCTTCCTCTCTGGTACAGATAAGACCGACCTAATCATTTAAGCTGAGAGTTATATCTTGTGGCATTACTAGCTTGCAATTTTCTTTCATCTTTTAGCAGCAATTGTAGACTTCCTTACATTGGACACAAGGTTGGAGCACTTTTTAATAGTGGTCCCAATTGAGCCTGCCTTTGTGAGCCTATCTTTTACAACTAATGGCAACGTATGAGCGGAACATGAATGGTGCTCAATAATCAGATCAACAGAAACAGATTCATTCTTATCACTTTCTTCATCATCACTGTCAGTTGGTATATCTTCATTGTAAACTGGTAATATGAGACTACGGAAGGCTTTCTTTTATGTTAGCTCCACTGTCAGTGACTATGTGTCATACTTTGCTGCTTATACAAAAATCAGCAACAATCTCATGGTACCACGATAAAATGTTATTGCTGGTGTGCCTTCCAATGACACAACGGCAGCCAAGCATGACTGATTCCAGTGTCCATTGATCTGAGATGTAATGACCCGTAATTCCGATGTATGTTTTCATCTGGCGATTTGACCAAAGGTCTATAGTAAGATGGATGACTTCAGCCTTTGAAAGCTTCTCCAAAACCTTTCTCTTAACAGCAGAGTTCTTACTCCTAAGTAAAACGCCCGACAATTGTTTTTGACTTGGAATTTCATACTTGGGATCCAGTGTTTCTATAAACATCTGAAACTTAGTAATATCAACAATGGCAAGTAGAATAAGATCATGAGCAATGAAGTCAATGAGAGCACTATTAGCTTGTATCTGCTTTAGGTTCTTCGAATCATACTTCTTGTAATCCTTAATGATATGACTTAGTGTTAGCTGTGACGCCTGCGATTCTTGTTTTAATTGTACTTGATGCACACGGTTCTACATAATAAGATTATTATGAAACATTGACATGCACATACTATGCATCCTACCAGATGTCTTCACCAGTTTGTAGTGACTTTCACAGATGCTGTGATACTTTTGGAGCAGTATTTACACTGAGCTTTAAAGTCTCCAGAAGGTAAGGATTCAGGGACAATATAGTGCTGACGTACTGCTGGATGTTTAGAAGTAGTACATGTACTTTGACTTAGTGCCTCAGCCATTGACAGCTACAATTACAGACAAGTGAAGAGTCTGCTTCTGACTTCTCAGTTCAAGCCAAAGTAGTAGTGTGCCGGATCCAGTGATGCACGTGAATTTGCGGCTCCTTTCTGTTATACACTGATAATACTGATAGTACATGTAATCACACCAGCTGTGTTGATAATACACACTTTATATAAGTACTTAAACAGATTTAGAAGTACCTAAAAAGACTTGTAAGTTCATCAAGTACATCAAGTACATAGACTAATACTTCAGTATATGTACATTGGTAAAATTTAAAAAAGACTTAAGTATAAGTACAAGTACCAAAAAAACATATTTAAGGAGAAGTACCAACGTACTTCGCCCCAACCCTGGTCTCCGGGTGGGACTTCAAAAGACCAAGGATTACCTCCCGTTAATAACCATTGGTACAGAGACTTTCTAAGCACAAGATCTATTTCAGAATCTCCCTCTGAATACATAGTTAGATCTATAACATCCTCGATAGGATGACCGTGGCTTTGCAACCTACAGTTCTGTATGACATATGTTCCAGAGTATTTCCATATACTCGAAACTCATTTCTTCATTTCAGTACTTCTCTGTTTCATGTTTTTTTATTTCCCATTCATACTTTTATAACTATCCTGTAATCAGATAATCTGCTCTATTCTTTTGTCTCTTCCTATGCAGTTTGCTCACTTTTAAGGAGTGCGCAGAGTAAGAGGTCACCAGTTCTTTTTAGAGCAACTAATAGGGAAATAAAATTAATTACAAAGAATGTTTATAAATTCTGACTCAGAGTGACTTCAATATTTCAGCTGCTCCCTTACTTGAAGATAGTTTTGATGAGCTGCACTTGAATTCTAAGCAGCACTTATTTGGATTCATCAAGATAAGTGTTTACAATGATAAGCAGTAGAGTTGCCACTGATGATGGTCTTAATTGCATTTTGTATCCACGCCTTATGTTGTGGTACTTGTTTGTTGTTTTCATGCTAAATTTAATTGTTGTGGTGCTAGTTGTAAAAAGGGAAGTAGGAAAAAAAGTAACTGAACTGAAATAAGAAACTTTCAAAAAATATAAAATTAAATCAAAATTTGAAGAAGTTATTGTTAAAACTTGATTTTATGCTCGAGCTTATTATATTAGACAAAGTAGCAAGGTCAAAAGTCAGGCAACAATTGCATATAAAATTACATGAAGGCATAAGCTTCCATATTCTTGGCAGTATCATGCCATCCATCCAGGTTATGTTTTGCAATAGTACAAGAATTGGAATAACAAAAACAAGGTTGCAAAAATTATTAAGTCAACTTACTATTCCAAAACTTGTATAACGCTAATACAGTCCTTAAAAGATAAAATCTTTAAATCATTCAAGAGCAACATCTTCTAATGATCAGCAGCAACAATCTAGAGACTTATCAAAAGAATCTGAGCCCCCCAAAAAAGAAAGTCAAAGGAACACTATCAACAAAATCCGGACCTAAAAAGCAAAACTCTTTGAAACGGTATTATGAAAATAGAGACGCAATATGACGTGTAACAAAAGATATATTTTTAAAGTTTACATTATCAGATAATGATATGGATAACTTCAAAATGGCAAATAAAGATTCTTGTGATCGTAATTATGGTCAATTATTGTATAGATCGCATTTTAATTACTCATTACATGCACAAAATAGTGAAGCAAGGGAACATTATTTTCCGAAAATTATTAAAGCATTATTATTACAGCCCAAAATAGTTCATGATTTATTGCCATCAAGTATGAAAAGTGTAGATTTTGAGAACATATCACATGACAGTAAATTTAATGCTCCATCAAGCAATCAGTTTTGAAAAACAGATCCCACAAAGTTGGAGTATTGATACATGCAGCTAATCACATATAAAAATTCAAATTGATTAGCTTTAGTGATTTTGGTAAGCAATGTCACACAAAGAATAGTGAGCCTTATTTTTATGAATCAGTATACTCATATTCAAATGACGATCCTGATAGCCAATTAGATAGTCAAAGTGCAATCCCTGTTGATACAAAAGGCATCTGTTATGTAGCAGGGATTGTTGATGTGGCATGTATTGATAGAGTAGAAGAATGTAATGATGATTCTGAAGATGAAAATTTTGATAATAATAAAGTGTATACCAATAAAAGAAAGCCTACCCTTAAATGGCACTCTACAGACAGGTGCAAGCCTTTAACAGAAAGTGATGTTAGTTCTATTATTGACGTTAGACCATATTTTGATGAACCCACTAGAATTGAGGAAGCATTTAGATTATGACAAGATCTCTGCATGTCAATGAAATAGATCAAGTGCATGAACATGATTGCTGTGCTAATGCAAATGCAATGATGATTGATAAAAAAGATGAAAATAAGGCCACTCAAATTAAATTTATGGTTTCCCCTTACACATGCGGTACCGATGCGGGCAGTTGCCATTTCAATAAGACAAAATATTTATTATAATCATAACATTATTCATTATTATTAACCACATAACCATTGCAATCATAGCAAAACCAATCATAGCAAATACTTTTTTTGGGGCGAGCCTGAGCAAGCCCCACTCAGGCGAGAAGTCTTCTGTATGTATGTATGCATGCATGTGTGTCTCCAGTCACGCCTATTCTGCTCATGCCCATGTGTGTGTGCTACTATTTAAATGTCAATGGTCTAATGTGGTAGATTAATTTTCAATTTTTTACTGATTTGGGTGTGGTTACAATGAAACAAAAATGGCGTTTGTGAAGGCTATGAAACGGGAGCACCTCTTGAGCAGTATTGCAGCAAGAAAAGACTGATCTGTTGTCCAGACACTTCTCCAGCAGCAAGAAACTTAAGAAAGTAGAGATAAAATATTTCTCGTGGTCCCTTGACTACATGCAGTGACCCACTAACTGCTAGCCTGTAATAATAGTCTCTCTCTCTTGTGATAATGCTCTACAGAATCATGCATGAGTCTTACTTGGTATAGCACCAACAACAGCAACACTAATAACATTATTCTTCTCACATAATAGCGGTCACTGATGTTTTACTGTTCATTGTATA
Organism: Amphimedon queenslandica; assembly: GCF_000090795.2. NCBI lineage: Eukaryota > Metazoa > Porifera > Demospongiae > Haplosclerida > Niphatidae > Amphimedon > Amphimedon queenslandica. The sequence continues at coordinate 21,145 of NW_003546637.1, read as the reverse complement.
ATAGTGAGTGGGCGTATCAAAGGCACCGCCTGTGGTTGCAGATGTGATGTAACACAGCCTGTCATTTGTAACACTGCACATTTGTAACACTGTGGTTTCAACACATTGGGTATGGCTTCAAACCAAATGGATATCATTAATTGTTAAAAATTTATTATCAATAAACTTTTCATAAGTGATCTAAATCAATGTCAAATCTAAATTATATCAAAATAGTACCTATAGTGTTTCCGTAGTCCATAAAACATAACGTAGTCCACAAAGAAAGCCAAATTTCTATTTCAGTTGAAATGTACAGTTGGAGAAAGTGGACCCACGAAACATGTTATTCTTTGGATCAGACTGCTCTAGCATATTATCTGGCTCTGGCTTAACATCGCTAGACCTAGGTGAATCTGGCTTCCCATCGCTAGGCTCAGGTAAATCATCAATTGATTGTGATGGTATGCATGAGAGGACTCGAGACGCTTCAATCAACTGTTTGCTTGTTGTTTTTTCATACATCCTAAGAGCAGAAACAGATCTATGACCAGACCTCTCCTGAATTATTTTTTCTGGCACATTTTCCTGAAACAAAGATGAGACTCCAAACGATCTGAGACTGTGATTTGTTTTATTCCCTTGTAATCCAGCTTTAGAACACATGGTTTTAACCATGGTGGCCAATTTATTCTTTCCTACAGGAACGCTGGAAAACCATGGCTTTCCTTCTCCAACGACAGTTACTGGACGAACATAAAAATTGTCCTTTTCAATAGCTTCTTTTGGGACTTTGGACAAATACAGGTCAAGGATCTTCACATAACTTCTATCTCCTGCTTCAGGTACTTCAAAATGACGAACGACTTTGTTCTGTACATGCAGCTCTCCAAATCCACCTGAGCGATTCTTGCTGCCATGTTCAGTGTAGATGTAGAGGCTCTTTGAAACACCATCTACAGTCAAAACTTCTCGACGTAACTGAGAAAATTTTAATTGGCAGTGCTCATCACCTCCCCTTAGGCAAAGATTTTTACCATTGTAAATAAAAACACAATTTAATAAACCATTTGGAGTTGATAAGCATAATACTTTACTTTCCCAAAGACTATTTTCATCATCTTTTGACAGTGGCTCAATATGAGATACCTTAGCACCTATACCAACCAGACGAAGGCGTTGAAACTCATGATCACATACATTGTAAAAACTGTCTAACAGAGGATCACTAAATATATTAATAGAGGATGCTCTTCCTTTATTGAGACGGATTTGGCGCTGTAACCCAGCCAGTAGTAGGTATAGGGTCTTGGGGGTGTACTCGCTGCCATCCACTTTCCTTGTTTCTTTGACGTACATGCTTAATATATGGCTTAGCTCAGAAGGTTCATCAGTTAAGAGCAGTTCTAGCGGCTGCCTGCTTTCATACTTAGGAAGACTAGTCTTTCTTTGCACAAACCACTCCTGAAAATTATTTAGCGCCCACTTGTTATTTGACGCAGTGTGTTTAGTGCAGTAGGACTTCATAGCGTCTTCCAGCTCACTATCATCGACTGCAAAAGTAAAAC
>NW_003546637.1:10743-19155 GCF_000090795.2 Amphimedon queenslandica | reverse complement strand
GCAGAATAGTAGAGCGTTTCATTAACATCATAACAATCATGATTTCGTACATCTACAAATTCATTAACTTCGGGAAGATCTAAATCTTTCTGTAACTCCACATGTATACTCATAATTTATCAAGTATTTGCTGTAAAGTTTGGTATTGCTCCTTAGTAAGCTTATACCTAAAAAAATTAGACGCCACATGCTACAATCTGAACACTGAACCGTAAGTTGAGTGTTTCTGACCTGTTGCACACCAGCATAATAAGGTAATTTTCTTTTTAATCTAGCTTTTGTGGTTGATGTTTTATATGATGGTCTGTATGTTTCATTAGTTCCTAATCCAAACACTTCGTTGAATAGCAACTCATGACCATCTTCATCTGGAATTGGATGAGGAATATGGTGAAGTTTTTTAAAGACATCTAGAGGAAGGCGTACTGCTAACAAATTTTACAATCTGCTTCACCACATTTTAGCACATCAAAAGTGTAATGGCTTCACTGACAACACTAGCCAATGAATTCTATCACCTTTGCATGTTTTTCTATTGTTTATAAGTTATGATACATGTAGTTGTAATAGTACTGGCATACCTGAATACCATGAATCAGAAATATCTTTCGGCACATTAATAAGAAAAACAACTGATCGAATCAGTTAAATCATAGAAAAGTCATGGTCACTAACAGTGATCAGCTCATTTTCACAAACTGACTTGTCATCCACATTCTGCAGGTGCTAATTAGTATCATGGTTCTCCAATTTTAATTTTATGCATATCACCCAGAGACGCAAATGCACAAAATTCCATGATACGAATAGCATATTCCCTTAAATTCCTGTAAGATGCAGCAGCATAGTGAGAGTATATGTGCTCTTTTCGAAATTGCCTCGCTGAACCATAAATTTCATTCTAAACCTACCAGTGTATTTTAAGACCTTTGACGTAGAAGGATTCTTGGGCCAAAATTGTAGGCGTGTTCATTCCACAGACGGAATTAGTCTACCTTGGGGACAGCACTGACAGACCTGCTCTACAAAGTCACAAACAGAAATTGCTCGAGATAAATGTGCTATTTGACCATAAAGTCGATCTTCAATAAGAAATACTTCTGACTTAAAACGTTGTGCCTTGTCCTAAAAGACTTCATATTAAGTATTTTGCTATCCATTTAACGCTCATAAATGTCTTAAAATATCACAGTCTGCTATCTCAAGTTTTTGATCTATTCGTCTATCAACATCAGTCTGATTTGCATTAGCTGATGTTGACTGATCAGCTGCATGTACATTAAAATGAATCACAATTAGACAAAAACAAATTTATTATCTTACCAGTGAGCTCTTTATAGAAGCACCGTAATACATAAGGCCTTTTTTGGTGACATTCGACCAAATTTACTGGATAAGGCTCTTCTAATTACTCGTGTGTGAAATACTGGTATTTCTTGCTTTGCTTTCTCGACACATTGTTGACTTTGCTCAAAGCAAATTAAATTATCCAAATCATTTGGCACTTTCCATAAAAATGCAAAATTCCAAACATTGCCACCAGGTTTATAGAATAATAGTAATGTACGGGATCACAAACCATTGAATACAAGAAGATTAGCAGCTCTATGTTTCTGACCATGATTAGTTGGTAAAAGATCAGTAATGAAGATACTTTTGTAAACAGGACTTTCACTAATGGACTTCTCAATAGATTCTGAGGAACTGATGTCTCAACTGATGGTTCTATAAGCTTCATATGTATATTGTCTGACAGTTCTCTTATTGGTGTAGGGGAACGATGATCAATTTTCATATTCTTGTTTTTCTGAACGAAATGACCTGTATAGCTAGACAAACTAAGTAGCAACGCTTTAAAGAGAGTTTTTAGTGGAATCCACTCTACTCTATCCCAAAAGGAACAATCCAACAGTGATGTTAACTCAAAAGCTAACTCATTCAATGCATCAGCTGAAATGTTACGTGTCAGCCTCTGTCGGTGCTTAGAACGTTGATGTGTGTTGTAGTTAGTAAAAGAAGAAATTATTACTGGTATAGGTCTCGCTCGTTGCTGAAAAATACGTTGATGTCCATAAATATGCCAAAAAATATTTTGTAGAAGAACTATCAACTTTCTTCTAATTTTCAGACTTCCACAGAGTTACATCTAATGATGCTAAAAATTAAGCAAAATATTGAAATGATGATTAGTCATTTTTTGTCCTCTTATTTACAGGCAGCAGAACAGATGATATCAAATGAGCTTCTGCATCTTCATTCAGAATACATTCTTGACTATTTAAACTAGAAGTGGCAGCACAAGTAACAATATATTTAATAATGTGTCCAAATGAAGTAATGAATGCTACAACTGGCAGATTATATCTACTTCATCAAGCATTCCATTATCATGACCAATAAATGCTGAGTGAATTTCACATTGGACATCAGAGAGACGAGCTCCAACACAGCTAGAAAAGAAATTGCTCATGTGTCTTCCTTTTTTGATTCATGAAGAATAGTCCAAGGAAGTAGAATTTTAAGTAACAATCTAACATATTAAGAAGGTGCAGTGAAAACATAGTGTAATAATTCATACACTGATAAGTGATGGTGACTGATTGATAAGACGAGAGATAGATATATGATGAAATGTTAATGGGGATTTTATATTGGCAGATTGACAGATTTATAAAAAATGTCAAAGAAATGCGCAAGCAATATATCCATTCATGCATGTGACCACACCCACATTAATTTTTGTTAAAAGCATAATTAAAAGCAGCTACCTAACATGGCTTTACTATGTTTCTTTAAGCCAATCTCTAAACCAGGTGATGAAAAATACAATGTTCCAGAAAAGGTACAGTTTTTCTCTGATAATAATGTTCTCCATGAACCACAAACGCTTAAGTAAAACCCCGCCTAATGGTGGGGATATAATTAAATTGTTAGAAACCGCCAATATTATATCCGCCAATAAGCTAGCCATTTTAAAACTGCCAAAGGAAATTTCTGTCAAATCATTTTATACAGTATTTGTTAATTGTCTCAGACTATGAAGATGTAGAACATATGGAAGAAGAGGAAGAGAAAGGGACAGAAGCTTGTAAGGAAGATAATAATCCACCACTGTTTGATCCAGTGGTGGCTGTGGAGCTACAAGTATCAAATCTTGATTTAGAATCAGGGATGCCTGATGCTCCAGCAACTTCAATTACTGACTCTTGTGATGACATGATGATGGAAGACCTACCGGAGGAAGAAGAATAACGTAATTGCTATGTACTGTTCAGTCACTTTTACATAAAAACATGTAGTTGTGACATACAAGTCATGGCAAAGCCTGTTCAAGAGATTACTATTATAAGCTAAATGGCAGCAACATCTACCAGGGAGAGATTGTTGACTGGCAACCACAGGAGACAGAGAGACAGTGGCAATTTTTTACCTTCATGCATCAAGGTCATAATGTTTGTAACTATGAGTGACACAACACAAAATTAATTATATTTTTGAACTAGAAATGTAGAGTAATGTTTCTAAAGCTACATACATGTTGCAAAAGCAGGTTCGAGGAAATCATGAAAAATTGCAGAATGAATAGATTAATACTAAGGTATGAGACTTATAGTTAAATGTTATGTACTTAATTTTATTAGAGTTCATGGAAATGCTGGAAAGACACCAAACCATGCTTTGCTTATGATGACTTTTCAGGGTTCTTGTGTTCACCAGAAATTACACTGAAGTCCATGGAATCAATCTTTCTGGAAGAATACCTGGAATGAAAATTTACGAGAATAAGTGTTTACCATGCAGTACATCTAAAAGCAAGTATATTTAGAATATGCAGATTCATGTGAAACAATATTCAACATGTTGTGGCTACGCTACCTGCCTTATATTGAAAAAGTGAAGCCTATGTCTGACTTGTGTGCCACTTGTAAAGAAATAAGAGGACTGATTATAAGAAGTACTAACATGCAATCAGATATAAGGAAAACTTAGGTAAGTTAGTACTGTAATAACACAAGTATTATATTTATCATTTTCAGGCAATGCAAAAGCACTAGATCACAGAAATCTTGTTAACATGGAAAGGGAGTACTATAAGGATGTATTAAAAGAGGCACCATTATTGTTAAAAGGGCTGTAAACTGATGCAGGAAACAACTACAATCTGCCACTTACAGGGGGCCACTTTTACGCTAAATGTTGTATCTCATTATAGCTTCGATTATGCTTAACAGGTAACAATGATTTTGACATTAAAGTGTGTCTAGCTTACTTCCTTTTATAAGTTTCACTATCCTTCAAGTCCATTGCAAGCATGTCCAATTTACTTTCTTACTCTCTAAAAATTTGGTATATTTGGAGTGTGCTGTGAAGCTATCCCTCAGCAGGTTATTTTCTTGATCAATAAATCATTCGACACTGGTAAAAGGGCCAATCCTGTCATAAGCATGATACATTTTTATTTGAAGAATCATGGCCTTTATATTCATTTGAATGCTGCAAATGCACAGTGCACAATAAAAGTAATACAGTTATTCAAGTAAGTATAACACAGTGGCGGATTGACGATTTTTTTCTGGGGGGCACAATAATTAAAGGTGTGGTTCAAATTAATTAAAATGCTCAAAAATAAAAAAAGATGTGGTCCCTTTGCAATGACGTCGTGGTTATGGGTTAAGGAGTTTAGGTTTTCGTCACTGTTGTGACAATATTTTTTTAATAAGAAAGGACACTATGCCTATTCTAATCAGATGAGGCAAACTAATCAACAATAACTTCAGGATCAAGCTATTGAGTTATTTTTTCTCAATGGACAAGACAGCTAATGCTGACAGACGTTTGTCGCCCATTGTACTTCTCAGACGAGTCTTGATCCTCTTCAAAGCTAGAAAAGAGCGTTCACTTTCAGAACTGGTGACAGCTATTGTCATGGCAATTTGTGCCAGCTTATACTGTGTTTACACTAGCCTATAATTCTAGGTCCACCCAGTTTTGAAGTGAATGATGTCATGTGAAAACAAGTTCCGAGCTGTGCTGAACCAATTCAGCCTCAAAAAATCTGCCATGCCAGCCTAGTTCAGCCTGGTTTTAAGAACAAGTGTAAACAAACTAGGACTGGAATACTGATTTATCGTTTATGTAATTGTAATTTTAATAGTTATTATTTAGTTACTTTTTAAGAATGGCAACATAGTCCAAGGTAGAGACTATGAGACTGATTGAAGTATGGGGATAGGAGTCCATTCAGTCCCAATTGGAAGGATGTTTAGGACACAAACACATTTATGAGAAGATATCCAAGAAATTGGAAGAAGCAGGATATGATAGGACAGGGATTCAGTGTAGAGATAAAGTTAAGAAATTGAGACAAGAATACAAGAAAAAGGACAAGATGACCAAGACAGGAGGGGAGGGAAAGAAATGTTTAATAGATAGCTGGAATTATTATGAGCCTTTTGATGCTATTTTGGAAATAGGCCTGCAACCATCCCTCCAGTTGTCATTGACAGTGCAGCTGATGATATTATAGCAGATGAAATTGAAAATGATGGTGGTGGAGAGCAAACCATATCTGACCTAGAAGACAAACAGAGTACAAGTAATGAATCAGAGGCTACAAAAATGAGTCATTTTAAGACTTGAGTCCACCAACAAGAAGGGTAAGAAGCGTCAGATCGATGTGTTACAAGAAACGTTGAACAATGTAGTGAAGCATGTCATAGAAGCACAGAAAGAGTCAGATAAAATGTTCGTAAGATTGGAAGAGAAACGGCTTAAATTAGAAGAGGCACTACAAGAATAAGAAATGAGAATGAGAAGGGATAATCAAGAATTTCAGTTTCGTGTTGTGCAGTTGTTGATAAATAATTATCCTGCTCCAGCATTTTCATTTGGAAGTAGCCACTCATCACAATACTCTCCATAAATTTTATCACAAGGATCAAGATGTATTAACATTTAACTGTAAAAATACATGTGTGTATAAACATTATGAACAATCAATTAAAGTCAACAATAATGTATTTTACTGATTACACATCATTCATTCTGAAAAATATGTTACAAGAGCATCTCGTATTGCTTTTGGGTCATCATCGGCAGAATTATCATTAAATTGTACATTAGGTTGGTTAGTTGTAGTCTCAGTAATGTCATCAAGCCAAGACTCGCAAAAGGTATCACCATGAACCTCACACAAATTATTAAGAATACAGCATGCAGTCACAACAATAGGTATTGTATCAACACTCATATCCAGTCTTTTCAACAAACGTCACCACCGTCCTTTCAAATGACCAAATGTGTTCTCTACAACAATTCGAGCTCTAGACTGGTGATAGCTGTAGTTTCTCTGAGCAGTAGATAGATTGCTATTATGTAAAAAAGGCTTCATGAGCCACCTTAGCAATGGATATGCTGAGTCACCAACTAGATATAAAGGGACATCTATTCCACCAATGCTCCTTGTATCTGAGGGAAGTAATGTTCTATTCTTTCCACGTGTATATATAGATGAATGGGCAAAGACACGAGAGTCATGGACACTACCAGGCCAGCCACAATAAATATCAATAAAATGGTTTCTGAAATCAACAATAGCTTGTATAATTATAGAGTAGAATCCTTTTCGGTTGTAAAATCAGAGTGATTATTGTTGGTGCAGAATTGGGAATGAGATTCGTCTATAGCACCCTCACATTCAGGCAAATCCCATTTCTTCATGAAACCTTCAACTACATAATTCAGGTCATTTCCTTGAGAAAAACAGATATATCTCTTTAACAACAAAGACACTATAGCTATACAAGTCTCGTGTACAACAACACAAACTGTACACCAAGCAACACCAAATAGATGACCAATAGTATGGTATTCAACAGGATTTGCAAGAAACCACAACATTATAGGCCACCCTTTTTTTACTGGCAGTGGTTCTCTCATTCTTGCTTTCCTTTTGCTAATATTGGGCTCCAGTGCATTACAAAGATCAAATGTGTTTCGAGACATTCTAAAATTTTCCAGCCAGTCATTATTGCTAAAAGTAAACAAAACTATATGACTCCACCAATAATCAGACCTATCATTAAAATTATACTTGATTATACATACACAAAACACACATGTACAGTTACCTAGGAGAACTCCATAATAGTCTTTCTTCACAAATTATGCTAGCTGGAATTGTCGTTATAATTGTTCAAAGAAGAATGGGAAGCATAGGTCTAATCTTAATACACCTTTTTTTATCAATCTTATAGAATACAGATAATTCTGCTTTCATTTCCAAAATTTCCAGTAGCTGCCATTTTCTCATTTATTATTTATTACACTTACATGATTATTATTATTATTATTATTATTATTATTATTATTATTTATTATCATTATTATTATTATTATTATTTATTAATGAATAATAAATTGCATGCAGCTAGCAACTGTCACACTCCACACCCTTCTTGTTGAAAATGGCTCAAAGGAACATTACCTCATTCTTTAAGTCACCATCAGGAAGTAAAAGAGCTAGACCCTCTGAAAATGATGCTATCTCACCTTCTATTGCTGGATCTGACAGTGACTCTAGATCTACCAGTGACTGTGAAAGTGAACTCGGTCATGATAATGAATTAACTGTTCCTGTCACTATGATAAGTGATATTGACCATGAGCACCTTCAAACTGAGAGTGCAAGCTCTTCGACTGTCATCAATCCCGTTTGTGATGCTGAATGTTGCCAGATGCATATTACTAGTAAGCCTTATCAGTCTCCTAAGTGTCCTAACTAGCAAAAGATTACAAGGCCAGCAAAACTGTTATTTTCAACAATCTTGGTTTGCAGATCATTCATTGACTTCATACTGCATTACACTACACAAACCTTTCTGTTTTTCTTGTCGTTTTGCTGCTTCAAAGTCTCTCATTACTGATCGAAAAAAATCTTCAAATAGTTACAATGGCTTTGTTATTGATGGCTTTGACAATTGGAAGAAGGCCAAACAAAGATTACGTGAACATGAAAAGAGTCAACTTCATCTGGAAGCATCATTGAAGCTACAATCACTAAATCGACCCTCTGTTGCCTCACAACTATCTCAGCAGCTTTGCAAGGATCAAAGTCATAGACGACTAATGTTGCTGAGGGCTTTGTCATCAATACAAATGCTTTCAAAGCTGGTTTTACCTTTTCGTGGTCATGTAGAGAAAGAGGGAAACTTTGTTCAGCTTTTGCTACATCGTTCTGAAGATGTGGAAGGCCTAAAGCAATGGGTTCATTCTGGCAAATATATGTCACATGAAATCATTAACAAGGTGATTGAAATAATGGCTCATGAATTGTTACGTGGTATTATAGCTAATGTAAATTGTGCAAATTACTATGCACTTATTGCAGATGAGACACAAGACGTTAGTAGA
>NW_003546637.1:5970-10569 GCF_000090795.2 Amphimedon queenslandica | reverse complement strand
AAGACATCAATGCTCAAGAGGCTGCTTCTGCAATTAATGCAGCAAAGTATTTTTTAGAGAGGCAGAGATCAGAGGAAGAATTTGATCTCTTTTATTTCACTGTGAGACAAAATGCTATTGATAACAAGATCCAAGAACCAACACTTCTGAGACAAAAAGAGTCCCTCAAAGAGTAGATAGTGGTGCACACAATCATCTTTTCATCACCAAAGAAATACTATCGGTGTCAATATTATGTAGTTTTGGATTTGTTAAAGGAAGATTTGTTAGAAGATTTGACCAGCCAACTCTTGCTATACTGAAAGAAATTGAGAACCTTCTAATTAAATCATGCAATGGCACCAAAGTAACTATATCACCAGAATTTACTAGATTATATTCTGATGATATTAATATTACAACTCTCAGTCCACCTTTCTATGTTACCAGATGTAATTTTGACTGCTAACAGTCAACACAGCATGTGGATAAAGGAAGTAACTAAATTTAGTACTACATGTGACATCTTCAATGTTTGCAACTTTGCAAAAACAATGCTAGGAGAGATAAAGAAGTTGCTGCACATTTATTTAACTATACCTCTTACCTCAGCAACAGCCAAGAGATCTTTTTCTTCACTTCAAAGATTAAAGAATTACTTACGTAGTACCATGACACAGAACAAATTAAATCATTTACTACTATTACATGTACACAAGAGAGCATGTGAACGTTTGGACCTTCAAGAAATAGCTGTTGAATTTGTAAGTAGAAATGAAAGAAGACAAAATTATTTTGGTAATACATCAATTATGTGCAAATTATCCACGCTTATCATGAATAATTAATGAGGTGCGAAAAAAATTTTTGTGCGCAAATATTTTCTTCCCACTTTCTTATCACAAATTTTTCAGCCCCCCTGTATTCCAGTGTTCCTCCGCCACTGTCAATAAGGCCCAAGAAATTCCCTTTGTTCTTCAAATCAGCACCTTCCCTGTGACCAAGAAGTGCTATCTTGTATGGTAAAGTACATCAAAGCCTCAACAATGGTCTTTCAATAGTGTCTATTATGTTGGACTTGCCCTCTACGAGCCTCACTCAAAGTATATGCTATGGTTGTTCGAGACCATTGACTATGCAAGTAGTCACTCCAAGCTGCTACTGCATACTGCATTGATGTCTCTATTTGATAGAGTGTGCTTTCCCGACTGACCACCCATTCCCGTAGCGTTCTTCCAATTCCTATACCCAGTCAATAGAAAGCACTCATCACCTCTCTGGATACCAGTAGAAAAGAAACGGCAAGCATAACAGTAGACTGCATCTTTTGAGATAGAATACTCTAACCAGGTATGCTTGCTAAACCAAGATGCATTGAATGATCTACCATTCTCTATTCGAAAAGTGGTATTGTATGGCTGAACTGGCTTTTCATCTATACCATGAGCTATATCAGGAGCGGCTGTAGAATTTGAAGTGAATGATGATGTCCCACCGATACATGGTTTGTCAAACTCAATCTTATCATCAATCTTCATAGATGATTCCTCAACTACGGACTCTTCGCTCTCAATGGAATCAATGCTTCTGATATCAATGGAGTCACTATGATGAGCACATGGTGTTGGCAAAAATCCATTACTACTACTAGAACTCTGAACAGAATTCCTACTTCTACTATTACCTAATTAAATGGTTTATTGATGACCTTTTTTAATATTATTGTATGTAGCTACTTACTAGAACAGTCAAACAGTATAAGCTGCTTAGTAGACTTGAGACTTCGAGGCCCTTGTTATATTTACAGGTGTAAAAAATGTGGTTTATGGGTGGGCTTTAGTTGTAAGCTTGCATTGTGCATGTTATTACCGTGGTGCGTGTATATTATTATGCATTATAATAACAATTATTACTGTATATGTGTGAAATGGTCACTTTAAAATGCTTGGGGGCATTTTGCCCCCCTTGCCAGCCCTTGATCCACCACTTGTAACACAATGATCTAACTTTTTAAATAACATTTTTAATAACATGTGGTAAGTTGTTTGTATGTTTGTGTTGTACATTAAAAAGCAAAAAATAACTGTATTTGTAGCAGAAAAAGAAGTTGGGGAGAAAGAGAACAAAGGAGACAGAGGAAAGAGGGCAGAGGAGAAAGGGGACAAAGACAAAGAGGAGAGAGGAGAGCACAAAGTAGAATGGTAAGATTGAAAGGTGAAACGTGCAACTATACATGACATTGTTTTTAATAGAATCAAACAGCTTCAGTAAGTTTTTTTATATGCATGATTGTGGGACAATTTTTTGTTGTGAAGCAGCTGTAAGGACTGTTAAATTAAAAAGTAATTGTGCATTCTACTTTAGTTTGTTTTTTTTTTCAACAAATAGGCAAGAAGAAGGAAGGCCTGTAGGTAATTAAACAATAGTTGAATTACCTGTACTTTAAAATCACATTTCTTAACAAAAAAACGTGGAACAGTTCAGGCCAGCTCTACAAAGTAAACATAGTTTTAAGTCTGAATAATAAAGGCTTTATGCCATTGTAAATTAGGGAAGCTGGAATTCATTGATGAGGGCAGGAGGAAGAGGGGGAGTAGTGAGGAGATGGGAGAACAAACAGAGACAGGGAGGAAACAGATAGAGACTGGGACAGGGCAAGAGACAGGGACAGAGGTAGAAAAGGGAAACGAAGTTAAAGTATCAATTGAGCATTAATGAAATGAGTAATCACTATAATTTTTCCATTGCTTAGAAGAAGCGAAGGCAACACAAAGGAGGAGGTTGGGATAAAGGCATAAATCGAGGAGGAGGAAGAAGAGGAGGGCAAGCAGGGAGGGGAGGAGGCCAAGGACGAGGAGAGGGAGGGCAAGGAGGAAAAGGAGGAGGCCCTTGTCAGACAAGAAGATTATGAAACATAATAACAATAATCTTTCGTAGGATTCATCAGCAAGTGCCAAAACTTTTAACTACTTTACTGTTACATGTAAATCACTTAATTATTGTTCCAAATAAATATCTGAAAAAAAATTTTACCTGTAACCTCAATCAGAAGCAATGTCTGGATGTAAATGAAGTGTATGACCGAGATGATGTTACTACCGTTCACAAAACGACTTTATTGGCACTTGGAGACACAGTAATCAATGGAGTTTAATGAACTCATAAAACGGAGTGAATGTGGCGTGGCGAGGGGTGCCAGCACAGCAAGCAAGGTGAGCACGTGAAAATTTAAGAACAAAAAAAGGGTTCCTTCTCTGTACTGGAAAGGAAAGAGCCTCTCAATGGCCGTAGCACTGATGGACGAACAGATGGACATGGTAGTGAGACACGTCACCGAGCAACTAGGGCCTAGGGTAGTGCGCGCCCAGCCCCTGATGAAGAAGATCCAGAAAGAGGGCACAGATTGAGAACCTCATGTCCCAAAGGAACTAGCAGAGATACTCATGGATCCAGAACGGAACTGGATATCAGAGCTTTGGGCACGGCACTTCAGAAGTATTTTAATGAGGGTTTATCAGCAGCAACAAGGCGAGCATGTGAGTCAGGGCAGAGATGTTATTTAGAATCCTGTAAGGAGTTTAGTTTACAGGCATTACCTGCTTCAGAAGTCCAATTATGTTACTATGTGACTTACTTGGGTGAGCAAGGATTAATGGCGTCGTCCCTGAAAAGCTACCTCTCGGCAGTGCGGCAGCTGCAAATTCAAGCAGGCTTTCCAGACCCAGAAATAGGGCGAATGCCCTGACGTCAACAGATATTAAACGGAATCAAAACTACTCGTGGCCAGGAGGGCAAAGTGACTCAAAAAAATAGACCAATTACAGCTGATATAATGAGACAATTGAAGTCAGTAATGGATGAGAATGATACAATGCTGTGGGCAGCATGTAATGTAACATTTTTCAGCTTCCTACCGACAGGAGAATTCACTGTTTCAAGTGTTGGGAGTTACGACCAAAAGGTACATCTTAACATGGGGGATATATCTGCTAATCATCCATCCAACCCAGATGTCATTCACATAAAACTAAAGAAATCAAAACAGACCCATGTTACCAAGGCCGGGTAGTGGTCCTGGGGAAATCAAGCGAGGACCTCTGTCCCTATCAGTGCTTTGCTGGATTATCTAAGAAGGCAAATAATGAAGTCGGGCCCCCAGTTTGTCAAGGAGAATGGTCACCCTCTGACAAAGACTAACTCTGACAAAGACCAACTTCAGCCATAGTTTTATAGCAGGGGAGCCACTGCAGCGGGTAAGGCAGGAGTAGAGGACTCCATTATCAAGGCGCTAGGCAAGTGGGAGAGCTCAGCCTACTTATTGTATGTTCGATTAAGGCCAGAGGACCTGAGAGGTATGGCAAGAAGGATGGCGAGAGAGCACAAGGGCAGCAAATACAGACAATAGCACACATGGTGGGGGAGTGGTCATAGGGGGATGGATACTTGGGGGATATGTGGGCATGTCAAACCAGTGTTGTGTTATATCAATTATGTTATATTATTCAAAAAAAAGAAGAGAAAGGGACCGGGGGAGGGGCAACACAAATAGATGCATACATTGTTGAAGTTTAAGGGGGCAAGACACAGGAGATGAGGGTGGGGAATAGGAGAAGATCCGGG